>NC_048308.1:71301994-71413129 GCF_013100865.1 Trachemys scripta elegans
GTAGCCGTGTTAGTCTGAATCTGTAAAAAGCAACAGAGGGTCCTGTGGCACCTTTGAGACTAACAGAAGTACTGGGAGCATAAGCTTTCGTGGGTAAGAACCTCACTTCTTCAGATGCAAGAAGTGAGGTTCTTACCCACGAAAGCTTATGCTCCCAGTACTTCTGTTAGTCTCAAAGGTGCCACAGGACCCTCTGTTGCTTTTTACAGATTCAGACTAACACGGCTACTCCTCTGAGATCTGAGATTGACATTCACACAAAGTCAAACCACTACATTCTCAGGATTTGGCACTGGCAACACATATGGAATGCCTCTTGCCACTCCAAGTAAGAGGGTCCAGGTTTCTGACCCATATAGCAGCACATGTAGAACACTAGTTTGATATATCCTGAACTTTGTCTGAGCGCAAAGATGTTTTTGCATCCATATGCAAGACAAAGACTTTAGGCAGGAGGTTGCGAGGCCTCTTCATCAAAAAAATGTCTGGTTTGTGACCATTTGAACTCTACAGCCTAGGTAGAAGAACTACTCCATGTTCTCCACAGTACTTGGCTCCCCCTGCATTTGGAGTTCTAGTGGCCTAGTCCCCACGTTCTAGATCTTGGTCTTCTGCCATGAGATGTTCAACCCCATAGTGTGGGTGGTGTCTTGGAGACCTTGGAAAGTGGGACTGAAATTCTGACTTCTCTAAAGCAAGGTAGCGTCGTTGGCATAGTCTTGGCTAAGTCTTGGCTATAAACTTGCCTCGACCAACCTTGATTCTGATATTTGGAGTGGCAAGTCCTGAAATCCAGACAGTAGCTTGACAGAGTAGTGCCAGGGCAAGACTGCATCCCTGATATACGCCTGAGGTTGTGTATAAATGTGGTGAAAACCATGAACCAACTCTCGCTCTTGTGCCGGTACTGATGTGAAGATAGAGCATCAGATGTAGTGCATTGGTTGGATGCAAAATAATTGGAATAACTACTCCTTCAATTGCTGGATTATACAACTTCCTTGCTAGAGTACAGTAACTAGCTTGTTTTTTGAGCGCTCATAGATATTGTGACCAATTCCTACACTATTCAGTTTTGTTGGAGGAAAATATGGTGCTGCTTATTCTCATGTTCTGGAAAAAAAATAGTTGGAGTAGGAAGAATTATATAATACTGGAATAGATCATATTGAGATTATTGCAAAATTTAACTAAGAAAATTAGGCTAATCAAGGTAGTATTTAGGGTCATAAATATTAAAGTGAGCAAAGGCATATCTAATTTCACATCTAGTGACATGCCTTGTAGTTTAAGCTTGTCTTCATGTAATAAACAGCTTCTTTTAGAATTCAACATATTTAGTGATTATTTTGTAACATGTTGCTATGTTAGTGGAAAAGACTATATTTAAATCTTTCTTTCTTCCCTTTCTTTCTTTCCTGTGGGTATTTGACCAGCTGTTTAAGCAAACAGGTTAGACTGGACCTCATTATCGTGTATTTACCCCTCAGTGTTACTTCTAGTGTTATGAATTGGCTTGTAGCACTGTTGTCAATATGCTTCCCAAGACACTGAAACATAATTTCTAAGCTATGGCTAGTGAGTCTGAATTCCACTCTTTTAGCAAACTGGGCTTTATAACCTATGCTTGCTTAACTTTGATTTTTTTTTTTTTATAATTTTTTTTCTTAATGGAAGTGGAATAGTGAGTATTTAGTCATCTTGTATCAAATGAAAAGTCTTAGAAAGGTGCTTTGACTTTATCCTTCCTTGGGGCTCCTTAGTTCCAGTAAGACTTGTTGTAGCATGTTGTTGAGAATAGGTTACAACAGGTTTGGTTGCAAATACTTGGTTGCAGGAGAATGTGTTGTTAGTGACAACTTTAGTGAACTTTGGTCCTGTGACAAAAAGATGACTTGCAGCTGCTTCTTTAAAAAATAAATAAATCAATAAAGTTTAGATGCATATTAGTTGCTCATTATGTGCAAACTTAAATTAGAACTGAAAGAATATTTGGAAATTCCACTTTCTTATTTGCTCTCCAACAAATCCCTTTATTTGGGATTGTGACATTTCTTCCACACTTTTAGATGGCCATGAAATGCAGAATCTTCAAGTCTGATCTTGGAAAGGAAAGTAAGTGAAAGAAACTGTTGTTCAGATATTTTACTTGAAAATAATACATCCATAATTCTACATATCTATCCTGCTACGAATCTATTGACTATTTATTTTACTAAAGGCTGTTAGCTGGCATAAGAATGATTGATTGGAACTCTACTTTTTAGGTAAACAAGAATATATAATGTAAGACTTTTCAGGTAGCTTTTTTCCTTATGTGGGGGCTGTTTATCTTACTGTCCTCTGTAGTTTTCATCACTGTAGTGCAGTGATTCTCAAACTTCATTGCACCACGACCCCCTTCTTACAACAAAATTACTACATGACCCCGGGTGGGGGGAGAGCCTTATCCTGAGCCCTGTCTTCCCGGGTAGAGTAGAGGGGGCCAGAGCCCAAGCCCCACCACTCTGGGTAGGGGTGGAGCTTGGGCTTCAGCCCTGGGTCCCAGCAAATCTAATGCTGCTCGTGGTGACCCCATTAAAATGGGGGTCATGACCTATTTTCGGGTCCCAACCGACCATTTGCGAACTGCTGCTGTAGTGTCTAAGTACCACCTAGATAAATTAAATCTGCATGGCAGTATTCTCAGTGGACTTCAAGGAGACTTCTTGTATTTTTGGGTATGTTGGTCAAGGAACCAACTAGGGGCAGAGCTTTTCTTGACCTGCTGCTCACAAACAGGGAAGAATTAGTAGGGGAAGCAAAAGTGGATGGGAACCTGGGAGGCAGTGACCATGAGATGGTCGAGTTCAGGATCCTGACACAGGGAAGAAAGGAGAGCAGCAGAATACGGACCTTGGACTTCAGAAAAGCAGACTTTGACTCCCTCAGGGAACAGATGGGCAGGATCCCCTGGGAGAAGAACATGAAGGGCAAAGGGGTCCAGGAGAGCTGGCTGTATTTTAAAGAATCCTTATTGCGGTTGCAAGAACAAACCATCCCGACGTGTAGAAAGAATAGTAAATATGGCAGGCGACCAGCTTGGCTAAACAGTGAAATCCTTGCTGATCTTAAACGCAAAAAAGAAGCTTACAAGAAGTGGAAGATTGGACAAATGACCAGGGAGGAGTATAAAAATATTGCTCAGGCATGCAGGAGTGAAATCAGGAAGGCCAAATCACACTTGGAGTTGCAGCTAGCAAGAGATGTTAAGAGTAACGAGAAGGGTTTCTTCAGGTATGTTAGCAACAAGAAGAAAGTCAAGGAAAGTGTGGGCCCCTTACTGAATGAGGGAGGCAACCTAGTGACTGAGGATGTGGAAAAAGCTAATGTACTCAATGCTTTTTTTGCCTCTGTCTTCACAAACAAGGTCAGCTCCCAGACTGCTGCACTGGGCAGTATGGGGAGAAGGTGACCAGCCCTCTGTGGAGAAAGAAGTGGTTCGGGACTATTTAGAAAAACTGGACGTTCACAAGTCCATGGGGCCGGATGCGCTGCATCCGAGGGTGCTAAAGGAGTTGGTGGATGAGATTGCAGAGCCATTAGCCATTATTTTTGAAAACTCATGGCGATCGGGGGAGGTCCCGGATGACTGGAAAAAGGCTAATGTAGTGCCCATCTTTAAAAAAGGGAAGGAGGAGGATCCGGGGAACTACAGGTCAGTCAGCCTCACCTCAGTCCCTGGAAAAATCATGAAGCAGGTCCTCAAGGAAGCAATTTTGAAGCACTTAGAGGAGAGGAAAGTGATCGGGAACAGTCAGCATGGATTCACGAAGGGGAAGTCGTGCCTGACTAACCTAATTGCCTTCTATGAGGAGATAACTGGCTCTGTGGATGAGGGGAAAGCAGTGGATGTGTTATTCCTTGACTTTAGCAAAGCTTTTGCTACGGTCTCCCACAGTATTCTTGCCGCCAAGTTAAAGTAGTATGGGCTGGATGAATGGACTGTAAGGTGGATAGAAAGCTGGCTAGATCGTCGGGCTCAACGGGTAGTGATCAATGGATCCATGTCTAGTTGGCAGCCGGTTTCAAGCGGAGTGCCCCAAGGGTTGGTCCTGGGGCCGGTTTTGTTTAATATCTTTATTAATGATCTGGAGGATGGTGTGGACTGCACTCTCAGCAAGTTTGCAGATGACACTAAACTAGGAGGCGTGGTAGATACACTAGAGGGTAGGGATCGGATACAGAGGGACCTAGACAAATTAGAGGATTGGTCCAAAAAAACCCTGATGAGGTTCAACAAGGACAAATGCAGAGTCCTGCACTTAGGACGGAAGAATCCCATGCACTGCTACAGACTAGGGACCAAATGGCTAGGTAGCAGTTCTTCAGAAAAGGACCTAGGGGTCACAGTGGACGAGAAGCTGGATATGAGTCAACGGTGTGCTCTTGTTGCCAAGAAGGCTAATGGCATTTTGGGCTGTATAAGTAGGGGCATTGCCAGCAGATAGAGGAACGTGATTGTTCCCCTTTATTTGACATTAGTGAGGCCTCATCTAGAATACTGTGTCCACTTTTGGGCCCCACACTGCATGGAGGATGTGGAAAAATTGGAAAGAGTCCAGTGGAGGGCAACAAAAATTATTAGGGGTCTGGAGCACATGATTTATGAGGAGAGGCTGAGGGAACTGGGATTGTTTAGTCTCCAGAAGAGAAGAATGAGGGGGGATTTGATAGCAGCCTTCAACTACCTGAAGGGGGGGTTCCAAAGAGGATGGAGTTCGGCTGTTCTCAGTGGTGGCAGATGACAGAACAAGGAGCAATGGTCTCAAGTTGCAGTGGGGGAGGTCTAGGTTGGATATTAGGAAACACTATTTCACTAAGAGGGTGGTGAAGCACTGGAGTGCGTTACCTAGGGAGGTGGTGGAATCTCCTTCCTTGGAGGTTTTTAAGGCCTGGCTTGACAAAGCCCTGGCTGGGATGATTTAGTTGGGAATTGGTCCTGCTTTGAGCAGGGGGTTGGACTAGATGACCTCTTGAGGTCCCTTCCAACCCTGATATTCTATGATTCTATGTCTCCCCTATCATTCCTTAATCCCACTTCTGAAACATGTTTTAAAATACACATGTTTAGTATATCAGAGCCCATTGTTTAACTATCTGGTCCTCCAGTTGATTTCCCTTTCTCCCCTCTCCCTCCCCACCAAGAAAAAATCCTGGAACCTTAATTTTTAATGTTGTTTGGTACCTTAATCAGCATAGATTGTTCTAGGGGACATACTATCCATAAAGATTCTTTTAAAAAGAAACGCTTCAAGTTAATCACTCAACTGATTTGTATGTGTCTTAAATTCACTTTATTGTAAAAGAAATGAATATTTTCATGTTCAATGAAGGGTTTTGTTTATGAAATGTTCTCTTGCTAATTTTTGAGAGTGTAACATTTGCATTCATGTTGCTTCTTAAAAGCTACTTTTGCAGAGATGCAAATTTTAAGTTCTGAAATACTAAATGCTTGATTAAGAATATTGAATTTTAAGAATGAGTTGCATATACGAAAGTTCTGCAGAAAGATCATTAAAAACAAGTGAGAGCAGTTTCATATGCAAAGCTTCATAATTGCAGAGCACTGGCAAAACAAGTTAGTCACACGTTGTGATCCGCTAGATTAATAAAGTACTTTCTTATGACATGTTATCTGAGCAGGTGGAAGAAGCCACACTACTTTTTTATTCCATAGTTCAATCAGACATGGAACATTGTTTCATGCAGTATACATACGAACCTCTTTCCTATTTAATCAGTTATTCTCTCTAAAGCATTTTGCGCCATAAATTAAATATTTTACATGCTGTTTTCTAAAGGCTAAGAAGTTTGTGTTAAAGATGCATCTCAAGATGGGTTTTAAATGAGTGACCTATTTTCTGGCAATAAAGGACTTTTGAAAAAGTTGTATTGAGGCAAAAATGTTCTTTTAATAAACAGAAAAAAAGTCTTTTAAACTCTAAGCACAGCATGTCCAAGTATCATCGTCCTTTTTGAACTGTACTTCAGAAGAGTATGTTTCTTTTCTTTCCTGGGCACCTGATATTCCATGATCCATTACAACTGGATTATTCTCTCTCGTTTTCCAACTATGGAAGCTCCTCCGTTTTTAAATTCTCTCTGTTTACAATGTAGTGCTAGCAAGTGGAGCTGTTCAGAGAATTTACTGCCTCTGACTCAGGTCTTGTCTTCACTACCTGGGTAAATTGACCTAAATTATTCTATTCCAGCTACGGGAATAACATATGCATTCCACTCTAGGTGTGTGCATGCCCTGAGCACAGTCGGCAGAAATTTTTCCCTCAGTGGTATCCATTGGCATGGCTCGAACGCTCTCTGCTGACGCACACTTATAGCACTGGTGTAAAGTGACCCGCTGTCCTTGCGGCCCCTCAATTCCTATTTACTGCCCATGATGGTCACTGGAACTGCTATCCTTGTTTTGCAAGCTCTTTAAGTGGTGGTGGTCTTAGTTGTAGTCAGTTTTAGCTAGGTTTAATGAAGTTCTATAATTTTGTGTTGTAGTGGAGTTTTTTGTCTGTTCCCTGGTGCCAAGGCATGCGTCTTTTGGCAGGCTTCAAGCCCTGTGCCTCATGCAACAAGACAGACTTGTCATCTTCCAAGCTGGAGGTTGGGTCTTACTCCTTCCGTCCAAGGAGTCGTTCTTGTTACTCCTCCAAGCATTTCTATCGTTCATGGACCCAGGAACAGGAGTACCATCAAGTTCATGCGGAGGAGGTCACAGTGGCCCTTTTGGAACCCAGAGTGGTTCCTCTCCAGTTTTCAGGGCTCTTAGATGTCCTGGGAAAGGTAGATGGCATTGTCCCGTCAGGCAGCACCCAGTCCAGACTCCTAATACCTTGCCCAGTACTGAACTTTGCCAGCTCAATGGGATTCTGCTGAGATGGAAAGGGAGGAACAGCATTCGCCACTGGTGCTGGTCTCTGCCTTCCCAGACGAGGCAGTTTCAGAAGGGGGCATGTTGCCTCTCCTGGATGACTATACGGCCCACCAAGAGTTGTTGAAGAGGGTGGTCTTAAATCTGGACGTACGCAGAGAGGTAGGGAAAGAGGCCTCCCATTGTCTAGTTGATATTTTAGCTGCTGTGGACCTGTCAAAAGAAGCCTTGCCTCTAAGTGAGGCTATTATGTACTCTGTTACTACCTTGTGGTAGACCCCTGCATCCTCCCCCCCCCCCCCCCCCGCGTCAAAAAGGACTGAACAAAAGTACTTTGTTCAGGACCAGGGTTATGAGTTCCTGTACATCCATCCCCCATTCTTTACCCCTGTCCTCGGGGATCCTTTGTGATATCTGCTGCCATTGAGAGAGAAAGGCAGGGTCATCAGGGTGCAACCCCAAAGTCAAAAGACTCTAAGAAATTAGACCTGTTCAGTAGGAAAGTTTATTCCACCGGGGTTGCATGGGTGGCATTTACAACCTCATGCAGTAGGTGCTGCTGGGCAGGTATGATTTTAATATGTGGGACTCCATGCAGAAATGCAAGGACTTTGTCATAAGAAGCTGGGCAAGAGTTCTCTTTGCTGGTGGACGAGGGAAAATATGTGACTAGGGCCATGTTGCAAGCTGCTTTGGATGTGGCTGACTTGGCAGCCATGTGTATGGCTTCTGCAGTGGCTATGTGCAGAAGTTGGTTGCTATAGTCCTCTGGGCTCCCACTGGAGGTCCACTAAATCCTTCAGGACTACCTTTCAAAGGAGCTTTGCTCTTTTCAGAACAGACTGATGCAAAGCTTTATGGTTTAAAAGACTCCAGGGTGACCCTTAAGTCCTTTGGATTGTACATACCAGCTCCTTCAAGGAAGCACTGCAGGCTCAACAGCCCATCCGCTACTTGGCCCCGGCTGCCAATCAAGATCCGCAGCGAAAGAGAAGCAGGGGTTTTAGGTGTAGGCCACCACCTGCTTGTACTTCGATGTCGATGTCTGCCCCACCCTGACATCCATGGGTTTCTAAGCAGGCGTTTTGATGGGATGCTCAAGGATGCTGTATCAGTTCCTTTGATACCAGACCCTGTTTCTCCTTCATTTTGCAAACTGCCTTTCCCATTTCCTCAGTGTGTGATCCCATGTCACCACAGACGATTGCCTGTTGAGCACAGGGGAAGTGGGATACACCCTCCCTCCAGTTTTTCTACCCCTCCATTCCACCCTCCCTCCCCTCTCCCTCATGAGAGACCCTGCTCACAAAGAACTTCTGGTCCAGGAAATTCAATCTTTCCTTTGGGTGGGAGCCATGAAAGAGGTTCTGCAAAATTTAAGATGGAAGGGGTTCTATGCCAGTTATTTCCTAATCCTGAAAGCCAACAGAGGTCTCAGACCAATTTTAGATGTGTCAACTCAACAACTGTCAAAAAAAGAAAAAGTTCCGCATGGTCACTCTGGCATCCATTATCTCTCTCCCTGGATCCCAGGGATTGGTATGCCACCCTTGATTTAAAAGACTCCTATTTTCATATACTGATATACCAAGGACACAGAAGATTTCTCAGTCACTCTCTCTTTCAATTCACAGTCCTCCCATTCGGCCTGTCTGCAGCTCTGCGGGTGTTCATGAAGTTTATGGTGGTATTGGCCGCTTTCTTGAAGAGGTTGGGGTGCATGTCTACCCTTATCGAGACAACTGGCTTGTCAAGGGCTGGTCCAGGGCCCAGGTAGTGTCCAATGTTCAACTCATCCAGCCGATGTTCAAGGCCATAGGCCTCTTGATAAATGCAGAAAAGTCTGCCCTCACTCTTGTGCAGAAGATAGAGTTCAGTGGGGCAGTGTTACTTGACTCAGGCCTGGGCCTACCTTCCAGATTTACATTTCTAGTCAATCGCACCAGTGATAATACATCTTAAATATCATCCAATCACAACAGCTCGAAATTGTATGAGGCTTTTAGGGCACATGGCCTCATGCTCATATGCAACACGCAGTGCTGCTCCTCAGACCCCTCCAGATGTGGCTGGCCTCAGTATATTTGCTAAACCACAACCATTTGGACAGTGTACTCATGGTACCTCTTTGGTTCTCATCTCCCTTAATTGGAGGTTGAATCTGCTCACACTGTGGTTGTTCCCTTTATATGCCCTCTTCTCAGGCACTTCAATGCTAGGAGTGGGGAGCTCACCTGGGGCCCCTCAGAACTCAAGGCCTTTAATCTCTGATGGAACTTCCTTGACACTGATGTGGAATGAAACTGAGTGGTTTGCCTGGCCTGTCCAGCCTTCCCGTCCCACATTATGGACAAAAATTTGTCCATGAGAACAACATTGCTGCCATGTTTCATCTCAACAGGGAAGGAGGAGCTCGCTCTTCCCATCTTTGTCAAGAAGTGATGCAGCTATGGGAGTTTTTGCATAGCCCACTTAATCTCAAGGCCTCTTACCTTCCAGGAACACAAAACAAGCTGGCAAATCACCTCAGCAGGTCTTTCTCCAGTCGCCATGAGTGGTCCCTTTGCCTGGATGTGGCAAGAGACGTTTTCCAGCAGTGGGGGACTCCTTGGATAGACCTATTTCCAAACAAGTATAACAAAGTGTCACCAATTCTGCTCTGTGTGGCCACAGTCTGGGTTCTATCAGGGAATCCTTTCTGCTACCTTGGACAGGATGTCTTTACTATGCTTTTTCCTCACATCCTGCTCATGCACAGGGTGCCACTAAAGTTCTAGCGGGACCAGGCCTGGGTTATTCTGATAGCTGCAGCATAGCCTCATCAACACTGGTTCTCCACTCTGCTCCAATCCCACTTCCGTTGTACCCAGACCTGATCTCTCAGGACTGTGGTCAGCTGCTCCACCCAAACCTGAGCTTAGTTCACCTAATGCCTAGAAGCTCCAGGGCTTAATCCCAGAGAGCAGGCTTGCTCGAAGCAAGTTTGTCAGGTCCTACTAGGTAGTAGAAAGCCCTCCACCAGGGCCACTTATCTCTCAAAGTGGAAATGATTCTCTGTTTGGCCATCCCAATGTGGAATCTCACCCACACGTTTATCCATACATGACATACTTGAATATCTGTTGGACCTGAAACAGCAAGACTTAGCGATCTCTTCTGTCGAGTTTCATCTTGCAGCAATATCCGCTTTCTATCCTTGGGTGGATAAGTTGTCCATTTTTTTTTCTTTCAAATGACATGTCTGTCTGATTCCTCAAAGACTTAGAAAGGCTATGTCCTCAAATAAGAGAGCCAGTTCCCACGGGACCTGAGCTTGGTATTATCAAAACTTATGGGATCACTGTTTGAACCTTTGGCAATTTGCTCCTTCTTATACCTCTCTTGGAAAGTGGTTTTCTTGGTGGTCATTACTTTGGCCAGAATGTGCCTTCACATCAGAGTCTCTGCCCACAGTTGTTTTTAAAGATAAGGTGTATTTACATTCTCACTCCAGTTTCCCTCCAAAATTGGTTTCACAGTTTCATAGCAACCAGGCAATCTAATTACCTGTCTTTTACCTGAAGTCGCATGCAATTAGGAATGAATGTTTCCACTCACTGGATGATAGATGAGCTCCAGCTTTCTACATAGAAAGAACTAGACCATTCTGAAAGTCCATTCATCTGTTTATAGCTGAAATGATGATGAGGGGTCTTCCAATCTCTTCAGACAATTTCCTCCTGGATCATTTAATCTGTTTGTACTTGTTATGGTCAGGCAGGTGTTTTGCCACCCGCTAACTTTACTGCTCATTTCACAAGGTCACAAGCATCCTCAGCAGCATTTGTAGTGTTGATCCCTATTCAGGACACTCGTAAAGCAGCAACCTGGTTATCAGTGCATATGTTCTCTTCCCATTATGCCATCACTTAGCATTCCAGAGATGATGCCAAATTTGGTAAAGATATTCTGCAATCAGTGTATCTATGAACTCTGATCCCTCAACCTATTCAACTGCTTGGGGAGTCTGTGACATTCTGTATCCCAAAGCAACACCCTGGCAACCCCATATTTACCATGGTGATATGATGGATATGTTTTATATGAAGTACGACATGTAGGGTATCAGTGGAAAAATTATGATGTGCTGAATAGGATTACCCTATTTGTATGCATGTATCATTTTATATCTAAAGTTATGAATATTGACTGTCTACTAGTAACACCCACAAGGTAGTTTACATCCCATCTAGCCAGCACATTGTGGATGAACCATTCAAGGTAGTGGCCCATTAAGAAACACAATAAGCCTTAGAAGAAGCTGATTCCCATTTGATGGACTTTCCTATGAACATTCTAGCCAGAATATGGGTATTGGCCCCTGCTATGACTCATCAAAGTATGCAAGGGCATTTGACGCTGGACTCCATCTTGTGCTTGTGCTTTTCCACTAACTGTGCTGGGGGTTTTGTTTGGGACAGTGAAGTTCCCTCCACATGGAATAAGCTATAAAAGGGGGAAGTTACATCATCAGTTGGCCTCAGTCCCCCCACAACTCAACACCTGGAAAGACGTCTGGAAAACAGAGGACTTGGACTGGGGAGGTGGTCCCAGGCAGGAAAGAGGGAATCCTGGCCTGTGTATGGAACATTGATGAACTGTTTGTACCATCAGGGTGAGACGCTGCTTGATTCAAATCCTGTCTAGTCAATAGAACTCAGATTGTGATTTAGTTTTATTTCTTAGGTAATCTACTTGATCTGCACACTTATTACTTATAATCACTTAATCTATCTTTCTGTAGTTAATAAATCTGTTTATATATATATATATATATAATTAATTTATTTTACCTAAAACAGCATGCTGCTTGGTGCATGTCCTCTCCAAGCTGAGAGGGGGTAGACTGGGTAATAAACTTACACTGGTCAGGCTTCTGACCAGGCAAGAGGGTACAGCTCTGGGGTCTTGGGATGGGGAGCTGGGTGGAACTGGCTGGAGCCTCTCTACTGTTGAAAGCAGTCATGTAACACAGCTGTGTGTGTCCTTGTCTGTGAATGTTTGTGTGGGTGCAGGATCTAGAGGGATCTGCAGCTTGTCACAGCATTATAGTGTGAGAGGGGGCGCAGGGTTGGCTGGGCACTTATAGCGGTGCTATAAGTGCACAGCAGTAGAGAGTGCCTGAGCTGCCCTGTCAGGGCAGCCACTGAGGGGGAAAAAATTCCAGCAACTGTGGTCATGGTGTGCACATACTTAGAGTGGAATGGACATGTGCAACAGATTTTGAAGGACAACAGTTACAGAAGGTCTGTAACTTTTTTTGGTGGAGAAAACACAGCAGCATAGCACGCACAGATAAGGTGAGAGAGGCTCTTGCACATGGCCCAGCTTTGCAGTAGCACACCTTCTCCCTGTTGTTCGGCAGAGTGGCAGACATCCTTAAGCTGTTTGGCATAGAGATTTAGTAGTTGGAGCTTATATTCTGGAAGTAACAAGCCAATGATCCTTGGCTGTTTTTTCTCTTCTGAATGGGTTGAAATATGGTGTCCAGGAGTCTCTCCAAAAGGCTGGTATGTCAGGGGGGGCAGGAAAAACCCATGGCACAGGACCCCTCCCTCCAACCACCATTACCAACTCTGACTGCCACTGTAACCAAGTGGTGTTGTCTCCGTTCTTTCTGGAAGGGCCTTAGCTAGTCCTAGTTATGGTCAGTTTCTTGAACTGTTCTCTTCTCATTGATTCTGTGGGACCTCTTCTTAGTCACCGAGTTTAAGGCCAGAAGTGACAACCAGATCTAGCCTATGCTCCTGTATAGGACAGGCCACCAACACCACCCAGCACCTGCACACCCCTCCGCAGCATGTCATGAGAATGATACATTTGCCTGTTTTTGCACCCTGGGGGTGCAGTTGAATCGATGCTAAAGCGTCTGGCCCATCTGTCAGACTTACTGAATCTCCACCAGTTGCCCAGGGAAAAATTTCGAAATGTTCTTCTAGGAATGCCAAGTATTTGCCCTCCATAGACTCTAATTACATTGTGAGACAGAACTGGAAGTGATAGCTGTTCCATGGTATTGATGTACTTCTGAAACTTAAAAACTGTTTGTCTATCAGTGGAATTTCCAGAGTAAGGAACCAGATTATCTTCTGCACCATTGAGGGAGCTCAGATAGATGCCATTCAATTCAAGGTAGTTTTATCAGAACAACCAACAACCTAGAGTTGCAAGCAGTTATAAAGGTAGTTCGCATCTTATGCTTCCCTCTGATTTTGGTTGCCATTCATATGAAAAGCCACAACAGGACTTCTTTGACATACCGCACATCTAGTCTGGAATAAGAAAGTACAAGTTAAAAATCCTGAATGAAACTTGGGAAATTCTCCTGTTCTAGGAGCAAGGGCAATTTTGTTGATTACTTTTTTTTTAATTATTTTTACAGTAGGTTCCACTGTGTGCTGAATGCTTACCAAGCCCTCATTAAGAACAGTCTCTGCTTTCAGAAACTCACAACATAAGCATCTAAAGATTAAAAGAGCCTACAGAACTAAAGCGCCGCCTGTAGGTTAGTTGATTAAGCAGATGCCAATTGGACACTTGATTCAATTTAGTTCTCATTCTCCTAAAGCAGAAACTAGTGATCCGGCATCCACAGTCTCTCAGGTACATGTGGTAAGTTCAGCATTCTTGAACTTCCTGTACTGGGGGAACTTCTACTTCAGGAGCCTCAGACCTACAGTACCTGAGGCTGTTCCCCTGCAACCTGAGTGGTTTTACTTTCTACAGCATGAATATTCAGGGGAGTTCATGGACTTCCCACCCAAATCTAGAAACTGTCCACAAATCTGAGCTCTTCAAGGGGTTCAAATAACTTGATCTTCACAGTGCTCTTGAAGGTAAAAGTATCCCCAACAATTGTTTTGAAGGAAAATAGGTTCCTTCTGTGCCAAGCTCTTCCACAACTAGGAGAATGAGTTGCACAATGTGTCCTCCCTCCCCCACACAAGTAATTTTGTTGTATGACTACCAAGTCTTCAGTGTGTTTTCTTAACCATCACTTTAAAATAGATATCAGAGGAGTAGCCGTGTTAGTCTGACGAAAGCTTATGCTCCAATACGTCTGTTAGTCTATAAGGTGCCACAGGACTCTTTGTCACTTTTTAAAATAGATGTTTCTTTATCTGATGAAGCTTTTGGACAAAAAGATTCATAGTCTTTCTCTTGGCTTTCCTTCACTAAAACCCTTCGTATAGTGGGTAAAGGAAGAAGGAAAAAATCTTCTAGCTATGTTTTCTCTTGGTTCAGTTTCCTTGTTTGTTTCCCTCCTGTTTGTGGAGATTGGCTTTACCACTGGGTACTTCTGGTGTGTGCGTGTACACCTAGCAGTACCCATTGGGTTGGCCCAGGTGCACCCTGGAGTCGCGCCTTCATGGCGCCGCATATAGGGCCCTGCCGACCCGCCGTCTTTCCAGTTCCTTCTTACTGTCCGTGACAGTCATTGGAGCGTTTTCTTTCTCGTTTTGAGTGATCCCCTAGTAGTTTTCTTTAATATCTGTAAATAATGAAAATATGCTAGTTATAAATGTTAGTTTGAATCCTGGTTAACAGGTTTCTCCCCCATTCCCTTTCCTCTCCCGAGGCCAGGGCATGCCTCAGTCCCAGGAGTTTAAACCAAATGACAAGGGGCAGACCTGCACACGTCCTGCCTGAAGTGCCTGGGGGAATCCCACCAAATGGACAGGTGTAAAATCTGTAGAGGATTCTCCCCCCGCCACAGGCTGAAGCTGCTGCTGATGGAGGCAGCCCTGTGGCCACAATCGGAGTCGAGCCCCACCGGGCTCCTTAGCATCGGTGTGCTGCACAGTCCTCAATTACAGATGCGGCGCCAAGGAAGGACTCTGGGGTCCGAGACCCTCGGCACAGACCCTCCCCGGCACCGAAAACTGACTCAGAGGCAGAGTTTCGGCACCGCTCTCAGTCACTGGTGCCACGCAAAAGAAACACAGGAAGACTGATGGCGTACTCCCCCGCTCGAGCGCGAGTTTGCCAAAGGGCTGTGACTTGTGCCAGGCCACTCCTCCTCACCCATACCACAGCCAGCACAGTCGACTCCAGGCCCACAGAGGGGTCTGAGTCCAGTGCCAGTGGAGCAGGGTCAAGTGGAGGATTTAGACCTTCCCTCCATGTCAGAGACCTTCGAGGAAGCCAGGGACCTCATAGCCTGCACTTTCCCAACCAGCATGAGAGATCGGCTCGAAGCCTTTAGCACTGAATCTTTTGTTCAAAGGCCTTTCTTGCTTAACAGCCTGAATAGATACGAAGTACATTTGCAAGACCATTGTTGTTTGTCAAGTGGAATCTTCAAAAGTTCAAAGTGCAGAACATTCTTCTTGCCCAACCGTATAAATGTATTATAAATAATGAAAAGTGAGTATTGTGTGCATTTACATATTTAGATTAAACAGATATCCGTTGGTAATGATGGAATGAGTTTTGGATAGCTTCACTCCACATGACATCTCTTCTGTAATCTTTTCTGGGAAGTTGAATGATTAATTGGCTGAATACGTGTTGCGGTGTTTTAAAATGGAGTTGATCAGTATTTTTTACCGGTTACAGGGATGATGATGATGAACAGAGAACATGTTAATATCTTCGAAATTTTACCTTTCTGTGCTGTCCTTATTGATTTGGCTCTTGCAGGCTTTAGCTGCTAAATTGTTGTCTGCAGCTATTTTTTGTTGCTGTTGCCTTGAGATGGATTGGCAGAATGGGTGCCCTGTTGTCCATTCATACAGCATTGGCACAGTTGCTGCTGTTTATCTTTCTACTACTCTTCCCCAACATCTTTTCTTTTTTATGAGCTGTCTTCTGCTCACACTTTTTCTCTTTCCCTCTCTGCCCCCTGGCCCATTTCTCCATTTGACAGAAGGCTAGATGCCTCTGGGAGTGGCAGTAGCCACTGGTGCCACCTGCAGCTGAGCTGGTTGCCTTTTGAGCAGAATAGAAAACTTTTAACTGGTGGGTTTACAGGGCTGCAGGCTCAGGATGTGAGCTGCTCTTGCAGTCAGCTACATTAAGGGCAACAAGCAGTAAGGATGGAAGGTAGTTGACTTAATTTGCAATGGCTCTCTAATCTTGACAGAGAAGTAGGGAAAGAGTAACTGACTCTGTTCCTACTGCTCTGTCTTGGATGTCCTTGTGTCACTTTGGCTACATCTACAGCAAGGAGCCTCTGCCAGCATAGCCCCCTTGTGTAGACGCAGCCGGCACTGACAGGAGTTTTTCTGTTGATGTAGGCACATGCCCTCCCCAAACAATATTAGCTAAGCTGACAAGCACTTTTTTCTTGGCATAGCTGTCTACGTTGGGGCTTTGTATTGAAATATAATTCTGATCTGAAAGTTTTGAAATTACAAGGAATCTACTGTGAATGAACTGCTCAGTTTATTAAACCCCATTTTGCCATCTTGTTGCGATGCTTGATTAAAAGGCAAATGTAGCTTTTCTAAAGAACTAAGTCAATCTTTAAATATGACGTGACTGTGTTTTGAAATAACTATAAATCCATACAGCACTGATTCTGTTTGAAATGAACCACTAGGAAATGGTATCAAATATCAGAGGGGTAGCAGTGTTAGTCTGAATCTGTAAAAAGCAACAGAGGATCCTGTGGCACCTTTAAGACTAACAGAAGTATTGGAGCATAAGCTTTTGTGGGTGAATGCCAGTCTTGCGTCTGAAGTGGGCATTCACCCACGAAAGCTTATGCTCCAATACTTCTGTTAGTCTTAAAGGTGCCACAGGACCCCTGTTGTTTTTTAGGAAATGGTAACCTCTCAAGTTGACTGAACTAGTTCAAAGTTGCTTTATATAATTCTTAATTTATTTTGAGAGAGGAAAGTGTGTGCTGATCTCTTTGAGCATAAAATTAACAACCTGAAGCATCATCTTCAAAAAGATGTTCAGAATTAAACTGGGACTGATTCTCAACCTTTTCCATACATACAACATAGCCTCACAGCCCTCTTCCATCAAGCCATAAAAATGATGGTTCATGTGTAAGATGCAATTTGATTAGAATTTTACCATTTTCCTTTGTGCTTAATCACACTCTTAAAAAAAAAAAACAAAAAACAAAAACCAAAAACAAAAAAAAAAACCCTTCCACAGCTGTATGTGTCTCTTTCTGCTATCACCAGTTGCATTCTTTGCATCATTAATTGGTTTATTACTGAACTATAAGAAAAATCTTAATTTTAAAAAAGTGAAAAACCAATCAATTTTGGCAATTACTTTTAATTTCATTAATAGGTGATGGGAAGCTGATGCTTCAAGGGCCCCATTGAAGTCCCATCCTCTTCCTGCCTGTCACTTCACTTCCATCTATGCATCTTCAGTAGTGCTGCTGTAGCAGGGTGTGTTTGGCTCTGTCCCTCATCTCAGCAGCACCAGAATTTGGAGAAGGCAGCATCTCTAGCAGCAATGTTCTAGAGTGCTGTCAGGAGTGCATCACCACCCAACTAACGCAGCACAACCTTGTAATCCAGAAACCAGACCCATAGGATCTTGTCTACAGCTGGTGTCTTTGGCCACTGATGTAGCTGCAGCACTGTAATCTCCTAGGGCAGATGAGTATGAAGCCAGAGTAAACTGCACCAGAGCACTACAATCTGTATTAAGGGTTTGCACCAGTGATATCATATTAGTGGCAATCTCAATATAGATAAGACCTTAGTGTGCATTTTTATTCCTGCTATTCAGTAGACTGTGAACTAATAAGATTTTTTAATGCTATCACAAATAACTCCTGTTTAGTAGATACTCTTAAACATGGGTGGAATTCTCTTGTTTGAAGAGGAGAGGACTTGTGGAAGGCTGTCATCTGTATTTCTGCTGTACCTGTAACTCTGGTCACGAGGCTGGGGTTAGAGTGAGAGATGGGGAGGCAGGCAGGCAATGAAATCCAAAGTAATCACAAAACTAATAATCAGTCCAGAACCCCTTTCTCTATACAAGAATCTGCCTACTCATTTTGTTTTCAGCTATTACACTGCCAAACCACACAAGCAGTTTTCCATGGGAGTTGTAACAGGCATGAAGTTCAGTTTGTGAGCCTTGAACTGCCAGCCTTGGCTTTAGATAACCTTTATTTCTTCCTATCAGATAAAAATCTGAGGCTATTCCATGATAACTGCAGCAACCTTCAGAGCAGAGTGCGCCACTTACTTTTTGGCCATGTACTTTGTTGCATTGTTTGTTTTGATTCTAGGTGATGCCTTCACTTCAACTGAACTACTTTGTGAAGATTTTGATGCCACTTCCAACTTTTTAATCAATAAGGCAGGATAAATGCAACTGCTTTTTCTACACACAGTTGTTTTGGACAGGCTCTTCTTGAAACCCACAATTGCAGGCCCAGTTTGTATTTCCACGCTTCTTATTTTCACTTATAACTTGACACAGGGTGATCAGAACTGAACACTGTATTCGTGATGGGGCATAGCATTGATTTATATTGACAGTACAATACTGAGTATTTTCTAATCATTATTAATACATCATAGCATTTTATTTCCTTTTATGAGAAAATATATACCTAATAGTCAATCATAACAACATCATTTCCAGCTGCTGATTGGATACAACTTACCAATGAGTTCAGAGCCACTTTCTACTGGCCTCCTTCTTGACTCTCAACATTACTGTTCATTTGTATGCTTTGAACTTGCTTCTGTTGTTAGTTGTGTGTTCCTTCTTCCACATGGCTTTCATCATATAAGAACGCAGCTTACGTTCTCTAGCACTTAAACAATTCAAGAGCCTCCAAGTGGCTGCCTGAAGAGAATTCTTCCTCTTCTGATTAATTTCTGGCATGTAGCATGAAATAGCTTGCGTCAATAAATTGTCATAAACCTTTGCTTATTGGTATCAAACATAAACACAAAGCCAGACTCCACCATGCCTGAAAGTAGGCCAGAGGTTGCTAGCTCTACAGCTGTAGAATAGCTAAATCTGAACGAATACTGCTCTGTGTGGTGTGTTTTTAAAGTTGTCATTTTTCAGGTTACAAGTTACTTCTCAGTGGTAATTAAGTTTTGGAATTTGTGTATTATTTCTTTTATACAGGATACTGTTACAAATATCTCCAAAATGAGAGTGGGCATTTTTAAATAGAAATTTGTCTTAGTTAATAGGGTAAATTATGTAAATTTTTAGAATTTTATCACCATACCAAATGCCTTTTGTAACCATACTTCATCCTACTTGAATTAATTTTTTTTTTGTTTTGTTTTCTTTGCTATGAAAGATGTACTGACTGTAATCACCTTCTGGCTGGCTCTCTAGGTTTTGCTTATTTCTCTACAGGGTAATTTTCACTGGTCTTTAATTCTTACCTTCTGAACTCTTGCTGTTCCAGTGCACGTGAGTAGCTCCATGTGTTAATGACCTAAGGGGGATTTTATCTTGCAGAAGTACATAGTGATTGACAAAATCATTTCACTTGTGAGTCAGCAGAGATCTGAGCTCCAGTCTGAAATGGTGCTTCGTTACTGCAGTTCATGTTTTACCCTCTTCTGCATCTTTGGTTAGATCACTGGACTGAGCCTCTGGAGACCTGAATTCATTTCCTAGCTCAAAAACAAACCTTGCTGTGTGACCCTGGGCAAGTCACTTTGATATACCCTGTGCCTCAGGTTCACCATCTTTAACATGGGAATAATACTTCTTTGTCATGGATGCTGTGCTGTAAAATCCCATTAATTCCTGTGAGATGTTCAGATGGTCTTGTGCTGAGGACTATACAAATACCTAGACACATTCTTTATAATCTGTCTTCATAACAGCAATCTAAAATGAGTGAAATTATCTACTTGACCATTTCCTATAACAATCATAATCATACACTCTAGACACTGCATGTTGCAGGAAATGGAAGGCAGGAAATTTGTCAGGTAGCATAAACTAGTTACCAGCTTTCAAAGATATAATTGAGTTTTATGCCCACATGGAAAATAGTATCCATATCTACCACATAAATCAATTAAGAAAACTCTTAACTTGAAAAACTTAAGGAAAAAATAACAGCAATTTGGATTTGTTGGCAGGATAACAGCACACTGAGTTCATACCATTGCATTAATACATGGACATCTATTGAAAGACTGAGTTGCAAGTCTAAGTTCAGTCAAACAATAAAAATACAGCATTGATTCTAATTTCAGCTGTGCATATTCACTAAGGCCTATTTAGTTAGCGTGATGAACACCTGCTTATAACTGGGCAGTAAAGTGAAAATATAAGCAACACACAAACTTGAGCTTTAAACTTGAATTCAGGCTTGTTTTTGGAAAGCTGGTGTGCTTAAGTTGTCCAAAGACTTCTAAAGAGGTACTATGTAATATGTTGTTCTTGGTCACCCCCAATATGTGTATGTATGCTGCTATGGATAACTCAGAAGTAATTTCCAAGGCAGGGGAAAATAGTCACAGTACATACTATCTGAAGTGCAGTGGAGTCCTCCAAGGTGTTTAAGTACGCATACATTTTTGATGTTAAACAGCTGTACTTCATCCAAAGGGCATGCTTGTTAAAGTCCCCATATGTGCCTTTAGTTGTAGTTTCATAGAATGCCTTGAGACACTTATAGTAACTTTAATCCAGTTTTGTTCATTTTAATTTGCAACAGAAGAGAAAAGGAACCGCACAAGTCCAGAAAGTTAGTCAGGCTCTTACTGATTTACAGCATTGATCATTGCAGATATAGTGATACAGTGAAATGTCAGTAGTGGTTAAATAGGACATCCAAGCAGCAGTGAATTTTTGTTTACAGCCCACGACCTGTCCATGACTTTTACTAAAAATACCTGTGACTAAAATGTAGCCTTACTTATTAGCAACACTCTCTCCTTTGGAGTGATATTAAACAGATTGCGTGATCCTCAACTGCCTCAGTTCCTTCCACTTAATGCCCCAGGCCTTAAGAACTGAACTCTGAAGAAGGGAAAGTGGATAGGTAGTGTGACTACTTAGATGGGCAGCCAGACTGGCAGCTAGGGATCAGCATCACTGGCAAGACTCACTAGCAATGCTTGCAGGAGTAGGCTGGGTTGCCTGTTGGGGATTTTGTTCTTATCTGAGATCCGAATGAGTAGTTTTGAGGAACTGCTCTTCTATCCAGTGGGAGCTCTATGGTGAGCTTCTGTAGGATTCTTTGTCTCTATCTTCCCCTTCCCTGTTGCCCTCCCCAGTTCATGTACGCTAGGCAGCTAGGAAGGTTAGTGAGGAAGCCTGGGCTATACTGATAACCCCTTCTATTTGTCTCACTACTTTCAAACAATGCTGTCAAAATGACAACCAGCACTTGGTAGAGATTGGGATAAAGGCTAGCTGGTCAAAGCTCAATCTGGATAAGGCTGAAGTGCTAGTAAACTGGATAAGCAATTGAAAGATGTGAAAAGGGCTACATCTGCTTCTAATGAATGGTGTTTGTCCACGATCTGTTACTAAAGTTAGTGGTCTGTGAGTATTGTACCTAGCCTTCTATTAGTCAGATAGCAGCAATATCAATGTCTATGAACGCTTTTCCCTAGGCAGGCAAAAGTTGGGGTACACTTCTTTTGGGTGTGGTCCCTATTGAATGTGCTGATATCATCTCAAGATTAGATTACTGCAGTATACTTTTTGTGAGGCTATTCTATAACACTGCTCTACAGCCAAAATGCTTCTGAAATAAATGTAGTCAAACTTTACTAATTCTGGGTCACTGAGAATGAAAATGATGCTTAAAATTGTTGAATGGCTCTAGTTTTCAAGATATGCTATTGGGTCAGTATATACGACCCTCGACTTGGGAATGGCGGAGGATAAGTGAGTTATAAAGGGAGGGGATCTCAATTTAAACCAGAAATGACTAAAATACACCTTTGACTGGATCTATGAATAAATCTATGACTGGATTTGGACAGTACTTGCTTTTTAGGCAAAACAATGAATGATGCAATCTGAAGCTGGTATTGCGTCATACATGATATGAATTGCATCATGTTATTCCTAGAAGTCATGGATGATGCAATCATAACGAAGCTTACATCACTCTGCTGAACAAATTGCCCTATATCAGCTCTAGAAATCATACAGTGTCGTGCTCTCATTTGTCAGTGTTTGATTTTGCAAAGGGACACATTTCTGTTTAGCCAAAGTGAGCAGAGATGCCTCGTACTTGTGTGAACAGTGCAGATAACTTCTGCTATGTTTGTGGTGAAGTGACTTTTGCATCACAAAAGCGCAGTATAACCACTATGGTTAAGAAAGCCTATCCCCTTTATTTTGGCTGCAAAATTGGAGATCGGGACAAGAGGTGAGCTCCACACATATGCTGCAACACTTGTGCAACAAATCTTCGCCAGTGGTTGAACAGGAAAAGGAAATCTATGCCTTTTGCAGTGTCAATGATTTGGAGAGAGCCAACAGATCATACCAGCAATTGTTACTTCTGCATGGTGCCTCCAGTTGAGAAAGGTGTGTCAAAGAAGAAAAAGTGGACTGTGCATTATCCAAACATTCCATCAGCTATACGCCCAGTACCCCACGGAGAAGGACTGCTGGTTCCTGATGCACCAGAATCCTTCTCACTTGAGTCAGACGAGGAAGAGGAAGAGGATGAAACTTCTGGTCCTGAACCATCAATGTCACAGGGCCCACATTTTCTATAATTCTCCTCCTCTGAACCACACCTCATAACACAAGGTGAACTGAATGACCTTGTCAGGGATTTGGACCTACCTAAGAGTAAGGCAGAGCTGTTGGGCTCCAGACTACAGCAGTGGAATCTCCTGGCAGGTGATGTTAGGGTTTCCATGTTCTGTGACCGTCAAAAGGATCTTGTCCCATTCTTCTTGATGGAAGGTGATCTTGTAGCTTGCAACAACATTGATGGTGTGATGGCAGCCCTCAACATTGTTCATGATCCAGATGAGTGGAGACTGTTCATTGATTCATCGAAGACGAGTCTTAAAGCTGTTTTACTGCATAATGGCAATGTTTTGACATCAATTCCAGTTGGTCATGCAGTCCATATGGAGGAAACCTATGACAACATGAAACAACTTTTGAGGTGCATAAACTATGACCAACATCAGTGGCAGCTTTGTGGCGATTTGAAGGTTGTTGCTCTCTTGCTTGGTCTGCAGACTGGATACACAAAGTATTGCTGTTTTCTCTGCGAATGGGATAGTCGTGCAAGAGATTCCCACTACATCAAGAAAGATTGGCCACTCTGACAGTCATTGGAGCTTGGGAGGAAAAGTGTTCAGTATCCACCACTTGTTGAATCAAGGAAGATTTTGTTACCACCCTTACACATCAAGCTGGGTCTGATGAAGAACTTTGTCAAGGCCATTGACAAAACACAAGCAGCTTTCAAGTACCTCTGTGGAAAATTTCCAAGGTTAAGTGAAGCTAAGATAAAGGAAGGTGTCTTTGTTGGTCCTCAGATTCGTGAACTTCTTCGAGATGATGCATTTGACCATGCACTGTGTGGCAAGGAAAAGACGGCATGGAAAGCCTTCCAGTTAATGGCAATACATTTTCTCGGAAACAACAAGGCAGACAACTACAGGTTGTTGGTGGAAAACCTCCTCAAGGCATACAAAAGCCTTGGTTGCAACATGTCACTAAAGATACATTTTTTGCACTCTCATCTAGATTTTTTTCCACCAAACTGCGGAGCAGTGAGCGACGAGCACGGCGAGCGATTTCACCAGGACATTGCAACAATGGAGAAACGCTATCAGGGCAAATGGAGCCCATCAATACTTGCAGACTATTGCTGGACAGTGACAAGAGATGCTCCATTTAATGAGTACAAGAGACAAGCCAAGAACCCCCGAGTAGACACTGAATAGGACTAAACTATGTACATAATAGTTTTTTGCCTTTTGTTTCATAATAAATTTTATTTATATAACCCTTTTGCTGATTTTTAAAGTGTTACATAAACCAGACAGGTGAAATATTATCATGTAAAGCAACCATAAACACATGAAAAGACTAGGTTTACAATTTATGATTAAAACTCTATCTACACAATATACATAGACCTAAAATGTAAAACCTTAAATGTCTTAGAAACAGTAGCCAGTCAGTTGTTTTAATTGTCATATTTGAATTCAGCACATCAAAATACATAATAAATAGCACATTTTATCTCTGAAGCAGACGACTTCTCAAAAATTGTAGACCAGTGTAATCTAGAAACTGAATATAGTGCAGAATGCTGCAGTCCACTTGTTAAGTGGGGCTTCTCATTAAAAGCCTGTGGCATCAGAGTCCTGGGATTTGTGCTGGCTGCCTGTTGTCTTCTAGATGGAGTTTTTAAGGCATTGTTTAATTTGTCACTTGATTCTTGCTTATTTTATTGTTTCTCCCTACATGTTGTTCTGCCACATCTGCAGTCAGCACTTACGCTGGAGTCCTCTATCCTTAGAAGAAAGGGACCACCTGGCAGGGCATTCTTCATAGGGTTGCCAAACCTCCAGGATTTAAAGATTAATCTTTAATTAAAGATTGTCATGTGATAATCTCCAGGGATACATCCAACCAAAATTGGCACCCCTAATTCTTCCTGATGGGATGTACACTTATATTTGCTTTCCCCAATGGTCATAAATAGGCTAAATCTGTTGACCTTCAGTATATGCTGTAAGGCACATCTTTTAGGGAGGGAGGAATGTAAATAGGGTTGATATTGCTGGATATGGTGGGATGTTTAATTTTGGGTTTGAAATTTGGGGCAAATTTATTTTTGTTTTTGCGGCAGTTGGTTGTTTCTACCGTCAGGTACGTGTATGTTTGTTTAAATCAGACTCCTAAATCTAAATAGGTGCTTTTATATAAATTAAATACGAACAGGCTTATAATAAACATCTCCAAGTATTACTTAATGACTTTATATTTGTATGCATGTAGATTGAGTAATTCAGTCTTGTTTGATAGAGAAAATGAAGTTTTACACCCTTGATTCAGTGACTGTTAATTTTGATTCATTTCTCGGACCTCAGATAAAATGGTATTGAGAAAACATGAGAACTTGCATAGACTTTAGTGCAATGAAAGTGTTAACTAATCTGTTGAACCTGATCTTTCTTTGCTTTAAAAAAAAAATCTTGGGTCACAATATAAAAGGCTGTCTTTTTTTCTTCCTGGTATTGAATGTTGGTGCACATGTTTGTTTAGGAAAAAAGTAATGATCTTAAACTGAAATCATAATCTCCTACAGTCAGGTGGATTTGATTTAAATCAAATTGATTGAAATAATTATTTAAATCACTAGTCAGGAAGACTCCATTTAATCCATGGATTTCTACATAAAAGTGCATTCTTGTTGGTTGTGATAACCTTAATACATATTCTTCATAACATAATAGATGTAGGTTTCATTTTTAGAAGGTACACACTATACATTTTTAAACAGTGATTTATTTTGAAAACTTTTCAGATTAGTTTTACAACTATATCAGAAAATGAATGATTGGTTATTTCATTTACCAAAGGTAATTGAAGCAGATATTTACAAAGTTACTGGGAGGTGAACTATCTCCAATTCATCAGGTTAATCATTAATATTTGCAGGATTTTCTTGCCATGCGGTATTAGGAGGAGAACATCACCAGAAAGAAATTTAAATTGTTTTATTTAACTAAAACAGCAACGTTATGTATTCTGGATTTTTTCTTCAACAGCACACAAATAGTATTTTAAAAAAACAAGCATAAGAATTTTTGAACTTAGTTAAACATTCAAATTTTTTAAAATCACGTTTGTTTTAGTTTAAATTGTTTAACTAAAATAGTTAAATGAAATATTTTTTTTAAAAAACCCAAAATTAAATAGACTATGTCAGCCAGGTCAACATGACACACTTAAAATATTGGCTTCTTCAGCTAACTCAGTCATTTTCACCTTCATTTTCCTGTTTGTTCATAATCTGGAAAAGAAAATCAAGCTTTCCTGCTTTTTCAGGTCCCAAACGATTTTTCAATTTGGAATGAATTAGTCCAAAGGAAGAAAATATTCTTTCTACACTGGCAGAAGAAGCTACTGCTGTTAACAGAGAGATTATCACATCCACAATCTCTGAATCCAAGTGCTTAAGTGACTTCCACCAGTTCACTGGTGTGACTTTCTTTAAAACAACATCAGCAAACATATTTCTTGAATAGTTCACCCTTAGCTCTGAAGTTTATTATAGTTGGCATTATGGAGGGAAGATTGCTGGATATCCATGTTATAGCCAACTCCTCTTCTTCAGCAGTTAAGGTTTGACCCTGGTACTGAGTAATGAGAATATTTTCAAGAAAATGAGCTGCAGATAGTGCTTGTCCCAATCGTGTTTTTTAATGCTTGCAATTTAACTGTCATTACATATTTCTCTTTTTAAGATCTCACTCAGTTCCTTCCAAATTTCAACAGCGTCAGCAATAAAACAGCTATTTCCCTGCATTTAGTTCAAGCCTACAGAAGTAGGCTTCAGGGTACTCAGCATGTGTTCAACAATTCTCTTAAGCCCAGTGTTGAGAACTTTGGCTGTGACAGTGCCATCTGTTTTTCACAATTTTGTTCACAAACTGTCGTCAGATTAGGCAAGTTCTTGATACAGTGCTCAAAACAGTCCGCTACTTTAGTTCCATCTCACGTCTTGTGGGATAGTTAGCTCGGTTCCTCCCACTTTTTTCAGACCAGCTGCTGCAAGGTGGCTGTTACAGAAGTATTTTGCAATGTCAACATTAGCCTTTATTTCTGGAACACTGAAGTCTTTAGCTAGGAGGTGTATCAAATGAGCACTGCAATCGTATGTTATTAGTTTGGGACTCTCTTCTAAATAATTTCTTCTCATCTTGGATACATTTGCAGAATTGTCTGTGACCAAGCTGTGTACTAGACATGCCTGGCTTATCCACAGGTAGAGGAACTTTATTAAAATATTCCCAAACTGGGTCTCTTTTATAGCCTGCTGCCTTAGAGGTTTTCTCTTCTAGTGAGAGAATGGTATGGATATCTCAAATCCATGAAGGCTCAGAAAGACCTCAAGACATCTGGAATATGCTGCTCAAACAGTTTCATTTTTGTTTCTACTGCCTGTCCCTCCCCTCTCACTTTTATCTTCAGACTTCTTCTCCTTGTCCAGATCTATTCCGCCTTCAACAATCTTCTATTCACTGAATTTTTTGAAACTTTGCACTTTTAGAGAGAGTTAAGGGATTGAGTGTGTACACAAATTTGCAGAAGGACAATAGGTTGAGGTTTGTTATTTCTCACCTCTATATATTTATTAATTTAAAAAACATTTTTGCTGTTAACAAGCATGTTATCTCTGGAGACACAAATCCACAGTTTGAGAACTGCAAAAGTAAGCATCTCTGATGGTATCTTCTAGACTGAGCACTGAGGCCCATTGGGTAGATAGAAGGATTAACCTAAATCTATACAGAAGCCCCTGGAATCCCATAAAATTGGGTGCCTAATCCATGAACTATTGGAACTCATTTACAAAACTTTTCTTAAATATTGCATGAATATATTGTTTTATACTATAGAATTGGAATTTATAATCCCTATTCCATAATGAGGAATCTTTGAGCTACAATGTATCTTAATTAAAACGATCTTTAGATAACATCGAAGAATCCGGTGGCCTTAAAGACTAACAGATTTATTTGGGCATAAGGTTTCGTGGGTAAAAAAACCCATGGATGGATCTAAAGAAATGGGTTTTTAACCCACGAAAGCTTATGCCCAAATAAATCGGTCTTTAAGATGCCACTGTACTCCTTGTTGTTTTTGTGGATACAGACTAACACGGCTACCCCCTGATACTTGATAGCTTTAGATAGGTTTTTTCCTCAAAAAGCATTTGGTCAAAAAAAATCCAATTTTAAATTAAAAATTTTTTTTAAATCATTGATTTTTATCCTCCCTGCCTACAGTGTAGTTGGATGAACACTAAGTGTTCAGAAAATATTGTCTACCTGGACAGGATATCAGTCTTGTTTTGAAATAGAGATATAGGATATGAAGGTTTCTAACTTTTGTTGCACATTTATTAGCTTCTTTGTTTTTCTGTTTTACATGCGACTAAAATTATACTTACTGTCATGACTATCTTTTTACCGCGTCAGTGAATAGTTTATAAATTACTTGAATATTTGCTTATATTCACAGTGTTAAACCGATTGCTAAATTTCAGGTCAGGAAATCATCTCTGTTGTGAATTCTTCTTCTCTCCCTTGCGCTTTCACTTCTCTTTTCCTTTCCTGTTTACCTTGGTTATATTGGTTAACCTTTGTGGAGGGAATATTGCCTTTTTTCTGGATTATTGGAAGAGTGTGAGTAATCTGTTAGGGTGTTTCCCTGCCATTAAAATGAGATGGAGAGGGGAAAGGGGCACTGCTGGACTTCTTCCTCATTTTCTATCTTTCTATCAACATAATTTAAATCTGGAAGTATCTGGATCTCCAGAAATTCTACAGAGATTAGTACACTTGTTAGATGTTTTCTAGGAGGTATCTAGGATTTAAAAAAGCAATAATATTGCAGTGTGAGGTGCACTGGCAGGACAGGCAGTACAGCACAAACTCGGGCAATGTGTACTGCTGTCAGTCCCTCTCTTTTAAGTAACTCATTAGACCAATATTTTTTAGAAGTGAGGAAAATAAATTCTGCTTACTGTATTTGCTTGGGCTCATAAAATACCAAGCTGGTACTCTTTCCAGGATAACAAATACTAAAACATCTAATGAGGGATCAGGTTTTCATTCCAGGCTTCACATATTAATAGGGCATTCTGATATGTTGAACAGATTTTTCAAACCACTGACCTTTCCAGAATGCTCTCAGCAATGCCAGTAGAGAGAGCATGTTGGCAGCTTAAAGATGTTTTGTCTGGCATTCAAGCAGAAGTGAAAAATTATTGCTGGTGGAAATAGACAAGGGGGGAATGGGCTGTCCAGCATAGTTTGACAGTGAATAATTGTGGCAGTTAATTCATTTGTGTTTAAAGGTGGCATTAAAGTTGAAAGCTCTGTGTATCAAACACAAACCGGATACCAATTTCAGCAGCTGTGCAGTCAGCCATGGTTTGTAGTCCACATGTAGTTCTTTATTGGTTGAAATGTGGTCCTGAAGCTACACATTTCATAAATTCTGTTTGAAAAGTTGCTAGACCACAGCGTAGCAGCCAAATTTGATGACTTGCTACCAGGTGCACCTGTTAATGTGTAGCAAAAAGAGGCAGAAAGTGTAGTATTTCCTACCAAGAAGGAAAGTAGGATAGAGTTACAGTACAATGTGTGGGCAAGCCGAGGGAATCAAATGGTGATGTATATGTAAAAGACAGGAGATCTGGAATGCCTGTGGCTCAGAGGGAAAAAAAGATGTCTGGTTTTAAAATATTCAGATGAACAGTAGCTTCACTTAAACCTTCTCTGACCATCAATCCATAACTCATGGGGGTGCAGTTCTCTTGAAAATAACAAGCACAAGTGACTAAGAGCTCTTGGAATTTTGGAGCCTAGGAAACTGCTTTTTCGAAGTTTGACTTCTTTGAGAAAGCCAGAGCAATGCAGCTCCTTTTCCCTCACACTGTTCCTAAACTGGGTTTCTTCAGATAAAGGCAACAGAAGCATGAAATAAAAGAAATACCTCTGCACTCTCCTTGTACAGTGCAGTTCTTTTCTTCCTTGTGGTAATTGTTGCCCCATGAGTTAATATGACTGTTCTCTTCTTCCAAGCGGACTAGTCTTCCATGGCCCAGTTTATGGATCACATGCCAGTAGGGGGAGCTGTTCAAAGTAGTGCTTGACCAAAGGATACCTACCACTTTGGATGCATAAACAGGGGAATCTCAAGTAGGAGTAAAGGTGGTTTCATTTCTGTATTTGGTACTGGTGCAACTGCTGCTGGAATACTTTGTCCAATTCTGGTGTTTGCAATTCAAGAAGAATAAATTGGAGAGGGTTCAGAGAAGAGCCACAACAATGAATAAAGAATTAGAAAGTCTGCCTCATGATAGACTGAAGGACTCATTTTTAGCTTAACAAGGAAGGTTAAGGGGTACGTGCCTAGTATAGTCTCTGTTTGGCTTGTTTATATGGATATGAACTTTTGGAAAGGAACTTCTTTCAAGGCCTTCGGATACTGAAGGCTTTTTTGGTAAAGGTGACTTCTGTACTTGCAAATAAAATGGTCAGTCCAAAATAAGTTCCTCCTCCTCAATTTTGTTGGTCTAATACTTGATTTGTTGGTGTTTTTGTTCCATTAACTAGATTAAAAATAAATCAGTCAAATGAAAGGGTGATTTCAGATGCATGTGAATTTGATCACTATGGATAAGAAATGCTTAAAGGAGTCAGTCATCTCACCATGATTTCCTTGAACTCGTTATCAGACATACAGGAGAACAAACTTGCCAACAACTTAGTTTTATTCAATCCATAAAGCTTCATAAATATCAAAAGAACATTTCATACTTCAAAGTTTGCTATGAGTGGCTATTTAAAAAAATATCCTTAAGTGATGTTTGCTTGATGTACTCATGATGTGTACATTTGGTTGTGTGTATCATATTTATCATTATGTGTATAGGACATGCTTTTTATTATGCCTTGCCACTCACATTACAGGAAATAAGCTTAGCCATACATTTGTAGTTGAATTATAGTAATTGTTACTGTTCCTTCTGTAATTAAATTTTCATAGGAGTTTCCAGTCTTACCTCTTTGCAGTCACTCATAACTACAAAATCATCACCTGCATGGTTGAAACTTCAAAAATCTGGTCTGTGTCCAAAGGAGACTTTTGTGGGTAAAAAGTGAGCAAAAAAATTCAGCTGCTTTTAAGTACACCTCTACCCCAATATAACGCGACCTGATATAACACACATTCTCATATAACGCGGTAAAGCAATGCTCCGGGGGGGGGGGGGCGGGGCTGCGCACTCCGGCAGATCAAAGCAAGTTCGATATAACGTGGTTTCACCTATAACGCGGTAAGATTTTTTTGGCTGCCGAGGACAGTGTTATATCGAGATAGAGGTGTAGTGGAAAACTTTTTCCCACCATAAAACACTGCATGGTTGGTCTTTTTGATTTTTAAAATTCTAACACTAAAATAAGGGTAGAGAGCTGAATTTTTTTTGTATGGAAGTAGCCTTTGAGTTATCCAGTGATAACTTAGTTAATTGGAAACTAATATTGAGTCTGATAAATATTCTGTGCATGCACAACACATTTTGCACAACTTCTTTTCTCTACATTTGTAAAATGTGCAGCTAAAGTAGCACATGCTATTAACTTAAATATGTAATGAAAAAACTGAGTGTTGTGTGTCTTATGAAGCCATTCGCTGCACCTATTTCTGTGAAAAATCTGTGGGCATAGTTTTCCTCGAAGCAGAGGAAGCATTTATGTGCAAGGTGCCAAAACTCCTCCACACAAACATCTGCTCATTCAATAAAGTGCAAAGAGCCATAAATCTGTAAGAACTCTTGCAAGGTAAATAACTTTTACATCTCCTGAGGAGCTTAGGAGGGAAGGGAGGCTGACTTGTGGGCTTCCTAAGGGTGTGTGTGTGTGTGTGTCTATCCCCCTGTGGGGGGAGGGAGATATGATATTCCTTCCTGTGAGCAAAACACGAAGTCATTCTTCTGCTCTACTCTGCTCTGGTTAGGCCTCAGCTAGAGTATTGTGTCCAGTTCTGGGCACCGCATTTTAAAAAAAGATGTGGAGAAATTGGAGAATGTCCAGAGAAGAGCAACAAGAATGATTAAAGGTCTTGAGAACATGACCTATGAAGGAAGGCTGAAAGAATTGGGTTTGTTTAGTTTGGAAAAGAGAAGACTGAGAGGGGACATGATAGCAGTTTTCAGGTATTTAAAAGGGTGTCATAGGAGGAGGGAGAAAACTTGTTCACCTTAGCCTTTATGGATAGAACGAGAAGCAATGGGTTTAAACTGCAGCAAGGGAGGTCTAGGTTGGACATAAGGAAAAAGTTCCTAACTGTCAGGGTGGTTAAACACTGGAATAAATTGCCTAGGGAGGTTGTGGAATCTCCATCTCTGGAGATATTTAAGAGTAGGTTAGATAAATGTCTATCAGGGATGGTCTAGACAGTATTTGGTCCTGCCATGCGGGCAGGGGACTGGACTCGATGACCTCTCGAGGTCCCTTCCAGTCCTAGAATCTATGAATCTATGGTGTTTAGGAAATCCCATTTAAAAGTAATTATGATGTGTAGTTAATCACACAAGTGAGAATTCCAGAATTAAGGTTGCACGTGTAACTTTAACTCTGCCCTTGTAAATATGGATTATGCTAGTCATTAATTACTGATTCTATGCTATTTTAGACCTACAATATAATGTCTGTTTTTCTACATTTTTCAGTATTGTGTGTGTGCGCGTAAGTTCACTCTGAAAAATACACAGTAATCTGTTCCTGCACTACATTTACAGATTAAACATAGAAAAGTAATAATGAAAACTTATTTGTGTGTGTGTGTGTGTGTGTGTGTGTGTGTGTGTGTGTGTGTGTGTATATATATAAAGAAATACATACATGTATACACAGACCAACTTTTTCACCTGAGCTATCTTTATAGTTAAGTGCCTCATCCTCTGAATTGCAACAAAGGAAAGCTGTGCTGTTAAGTTTAAAAAAAAAAAAATGTGATTAGGGACGATACCATTAAAATACTTGCCTTTGAGAGAAGAGGATTTATATTACAGAGTCTGTTAAGGATATACTGGGCAATTATTACCATAAAATTGGTGTACGTATGCAATAATGAGAAGAATATTACAAAGAGGCTAAGCCATTGGAAGAAAACAGTGAAATGTTGGGGGAGAACCCAGAGTTTTTGCCTTTTAGGCTTCTGGGAACTTTAAATTCCTCATCTGAAGAGGATCTTGATACATAACAAGGAAGAAAATATTGTAAATGAGGGATCATCTGTTGTGACCTGCACAGGATGTGCCATGTTTGTCTTTCTCCTGGACGATAGACGCGAGTTCATCTGTGTGAAGTGCAAGCTGGGTCTCCAGTCCTTTAACTTTTTCTTCCAGTATGGAGACCAAGTATTGACCCTGCATTGCATCACAGAAAATGAATTCTTCCTGGATAGAAGTCAGGATTTGGTATTGCGGGCACAGCATGCCAAAGACTCCGAAAGGGCAGTGCAGGTGGGAGTGAAGAACAGGGAAGAAAATTGGCAGCGTGTGATCTCCAGGAGGAGGAGAACCAATATACCGTCAACACAGATAGAGCGGATAAGCAACCGCTTCCAGGTTCTTCGCATAGGTAGTACTACTGAGAATGCCTTGGAAGAGTCATCTGAGGGAAGGGACCAGAAGGAGACCCTGTTGACCGGAAGGCATGGGATTCTTTGCCCTAGGGATGGGGGTTCCATGACCACCACTCCTAAGAGGAGAAGGGTGGTGATGGTTGGAGACTCCCTCCTAAGGGGGACAGTCATCCATCTGCTGTCCAGACCAGGAATCCTGAGAAGTGTGCTGCTTGCCTAGAGCTAGAATTCAGGATGTAACGGAGAGACTGTGGAGACTCAAGCCCTCAGGCCACTATTCTTCCTATTTATCCCCATGGGCATAAACAGTAGTGCCAAGAATGACCTTGAGTGGATCACTGCAGACTACATGGCTCTGGGAAGAAGGATAAGAGTTTAGGATGTAAGTGGGGTTCTCGTCCATCCACCTCTTGAAGGAAAAGGCTCGGGCAGGGACCAGCTAATCGTGGAACTAAATGTGTGGCTATGCAGGTGGTGTCGGTGAGAGGACTTTGGCTCGTTCAACAACAAGCTGATGTTTCAAGAAAGAGGATTTCTGTGCTGGCAGGGACTACATCTGTCAAATACTGGGAAGAGCACCTTTACACATCACCTGGCTAACCTGATGAGCGCTTTAAACTAGGCCCTATGGGGTATGTTGACAAAAATCCAGCCAATGCGCATCTAGGCTTAAGTAATGAAGACAAGGGGAAGGGACTAAATTCTGGAGTGTAGACTAGGAACCACAATTGCATTAAAGACGCAAGAAGAAAAGCAAGAGGGCACTCTGCAAAATATCTTTGATGCCTGTATACAATGCAAGGAGTATGGGGAACAAGTAGGATGAATGGGAAGTCATGGTATATGAAGAAAATTATGACCTAATTGGCATTACAGAAACTTGGTGGGACAACTCCCATGATTGGAGTACCAGCATTGGGGGATATAGCTTGTTCCAGAAGGACAGGTATTGGAGGTGGTGGGGAGGAAAGGAGGCATTACGCTGTACATGAAGCATGTATACGTTTGCTCTGAGGTCCAAGAAGAAGTGAGTGGCAGACTGAGTGTCTCTGGGTGAGGATGATAAAGGGAAAAGAATAGTAGTGATGTTATGATAAGGGTCTGTTATAGATAAAGTTAAGATTTTTCATTGATATTTTTAGTAAAAGTCATGGACAGGTCACGGGCAATAAAGAAAAATTCACGGAACCATGTGACCTGTTCCTTACTTTTACTAAAAATATCCACGATAAAATGGGAAGGGACTGGGGCAGCTGCGGGTGGCTGGGAGCTCTGGGGCCCCCACCACCCATGGGGATTCAGAGCTCCAGGGTCCCCCTGCCCCCTCCCCCTGGAAAGCTGCGGAAATCACCCTGCTGCCGCCACTGTGGGGAGCTCTGGGGGTCCTGCTGCCACAGTGTGGAGCTGCTGGGGTCCTCCTGCCCCCCCCCCCCCGAGTGGCTGAAGGCTGTGAGGTTCCTTCTGCCCCCCCGCTGTGGTGGTGGTGGTGGGGCCTGTGGGACTACCCCTGTTCCCCGCAGCAGCCAGGACCTGCGGGTTACTATGGCTAGGAGCTTGGGGGCCCACTGCCTCAGGCCACCACTCGCTGCTGCAGGAGGCAGCAGTACCCTGCTGTTCCCAGCTGCACGGGCTGAAGTCACAGAGGTCTTTGGAACTCGGATTCCATGACTTCCACAACATCAGTGACAGAATCGTAGCCTTAATTATAGACCATCAAATCAAGAAGAGTAAGTGTGTGAGTCATTCTACAAACAGCTAACAAGATTAGCTAACACATGTGGGGTACAGTAACTCCTCACTTAAAGTCGTCTCCGTTAACATTGTTTCGTTATGTTGCTGATCAACTAGAGAACATGCGCAACTTTAAATGAGCAGTGCTCCCTTATAATGTTGTTTGGCAGCTGCCTGCTTTGTCCACTGCTTGCAGGATTCTCTGGAAGAGCAGCCCCTCCTTGTGGGGATTAGAACCAGGGGAAGCTGGCAGCCCCCCCCACCATCAGCTCCCCTAAATTCCTTATAAGGTATGTCTCTCGGCAACTACCCAACAGCAGTTCAGGTGGCCCTCCCCCCACTGCCGTGCTGCTCCCGACCTGCCCTCTGCCTTGGAGCTGCTCCCGGGAGCTTCCTGCTGGCTGGGGGAGAGGGGTGCTGATATCAAGATGTCCCCCTGCTCCTGCCCCCCTCCCCCCTGCTCTGTACCCCTTCTCCACAAAACTGAGGAGGGGGACAGGGCTCAGGGACAGAATGGAGGGAACTTGCTGGAAGCTGTTGCAATGTACTTGAATGGGGTCAGCGTCCTTAAAGGGCAATGTACTTGAATGGGGTCAGCGTCCTTAAAGGGACAATGCACGTCTCTCTCTCTCACTCATGCACGCACCCCCCAGCACTTTGGAAAGTCAGCACCTGTGCAGCCATGCATGTGTTGTCAGGAGGAGGGAGTGGTGTGCTCCAGCTGGATAGTGTGGGCTCATCATCATTTCAGTTTTTGCAGGCAAGCGTTTGCAGCTACTGCCCTGCATCTATTGTTTCCTCCCTCCTGCCTCAGTTCATGCTGCCTTGTAGAGTGTGAGGCTACATTAACAGTGTATTAGCCCTTGAGGGCTCAGCTGATTGCTAGTTCATCATTTAGCAGCAAGGCATTCCCAGGGAAATATTCCACCCTCTAACTTCACCACCTGAATCAAGCTTCACAATCATTCATTGCTGTGTACAATATTAAACTTTGTTTAAAATTGTTTAAAACTTATACTGTATATGTGTATGTCTTTTGTCTGGCGAAAAAATTTCCCTGGAACCTAACTCCCCCTCGCTCCCCCCCTCATTTACATTAATTCTTAGGGGGAAATTGGATTCGCTTAACATGGTTTCGCATAAAGTTGCATTTTTCAGGAAAATTACTACAACATTAAGTGAGGAATTACTGTAATATGAATGGGGTATTTTAACTTCCCTGATTATCTGTTGAAAGGCTATTACAGCAAAACATATGCCCTGCAAATTCTTAGCATGTATAGGGGACTGCTTTCTGATTCAGAAAGTTGAGGCATCAACTAGGGGGGTCATCCATTTTGGAGCTGGTCTTGACCAACAGCGATTAATTAGTTGCAAATGAGAAGGTGTTCAGAAATTTGGGATAAAGTGATCATGATATGATAGAATTCAAGATCCTAAGGAAAGGACATGAGAACAGGAAAACAAGGACAATGGACTTCAGAAAGGTGGATTTCAGCCAACTCCGAGACATAGTATGCAGGGTCACATGGAAAGACTAGGAAGAAAAGGAGTCGAAGGGGGCTAGCGGTTCCTAAAAGATATAATACTAGAGGCTCAGCATCAGGCTATTCCAATGCAGAGGAAAGGTGAGAAAAGCCACAGGAAGCGAATGTGGCTGCAGAAGGAGCTTTTTAACTATCTAAAACTCAAAAGGGATACTTGCAGGAAATGGAAGAAGGAAATCTCCAAAGAAGTATACATGGGAATAGCGCAAGTGTGTAGGGACAAAATCAGGAAAGCCAAGGCAAGGAATGAGTTACAGCTGATAAGAAATGTTAAAGACAATAAGAAGGGGTTCTTGACATATGCCAGACAAAAAAGGAAGATCAGGGATGGTATGGATCTGCTGCTCAATGGAGAAGGTGAGCTGTATTGGAAGATGATAGGACGGCAGAGCTGCTCAATGCCTACTTTGTTTGTCTTATCACAAAAAATATTATGACCAGATGACTAGCAAAGTTACCATAGATGACAAAGGTGGGGGGGGTGGAGGGGGATGCAAATCAGGATTAGTAAAAGACATGTCAGAGATCTTCTGACTAATTTGAACAAATTGAAGTCAGCGGGGCCTGATGCTGTTCACTCCAGGGTGTTGAAGGAATCATCTGAAGAAATCTTGGAGTCGCTGGCAATAACACTTGCAAGCTTATGGATGATAGGAGAGGTCTGAGAAGACTGGAGAAGGGCTAACGTAGTGCCAATCTTTAAAAGGCGGAAAAAGGAGGAGCCGGGGAACTAGTCAACCTGACCTTGATACCTGGGAAGCTACTGGAACAAGTACCTGGAGAATGAAGGGGTAATCACTAGCAGCCAGCATGGATTTACTAAGAACAAATCATACCAAACCAGCATGATTTCCTTCCTTGACAGGGTAACTGGTTTGGTGGATAGGGAGAATGCAGTGGACATAATATACCTGGACTTTAGCAAGGCTTTTGACACAGTCCCACATGACATTCTGATATGTAAGCTGGAGAAATGCAGACTCGGCAGAGCTACCAGAAACAAGGACTAACTATGAATGGAATGATATCTGATTAGAGGGAGGTGTCAAGTGGGGTTCCACAGGGATCTGTTCTGGGTCTGGTGTTTAACATCTTTATTAATTACCTGTATGTAGGAGCAGGAAGCACACTGATCAAAACTGCAGATGAGACAAGGCTGGGGAGGGAGTGCCAACACTTTGGAGGATAGAACTAAAATTCAGAGGGTTCTTGATTCATTGGATAACTGGGCTATACACAACAAAATGAAATTCAACAAAAGGCAAATATAAGGTGCTACAGTTAAGGAAGAAAAACCAGATGCACAAATTCAGAATGCGGGATAGCTGAGGATCTGGGAGCTGTGGTGGATCACAATCTCAACATGAGTCGTCAATGCGATGCTGTTGCAAAAAAGCAAATGCAGTTTTAGGTTGCATTAACAGAGGCACAGTATGCAAATCACAGAAGGTGATAGCACCACTCTACTCAGCTGGAGTACTGTGTCCAAGTTTGGTCACTGATGTATAGAAAGGATGTCAAGAAACTGGAAAGAATATAGAGGCAATCAACAAAAATGGTTGGAATGCAAGCTATATGAGTAAAGGCTGAAGGAACTGGATATGTTTAGATTGGAAAAGAGGAGATTAAGGGGGGGACATAATGGTGTTCAAATACTTGAAAGGCTACCATAAAAAAGATGGAGAAAAGTTGTTCTCTCTTGCCACAAAGGGCAGGCCAAGAGGCAATAGGTTCAAACTACAACATAGTTTTTCCCTGAGATTTAATCTAAATCTGCTTCCTTCTTGTGAGAACAGCAGGACAATGTAACAGACTGTGTAGGGATAATGTAGAAGCTCCTTCACTGGAGGTTTTCAAAAGGAGGCTGGATAACTATCTGTCTTGGATGGTTTAGATACAACAAATCCTGCATCTTGGGAGGACCCTTCCGGTTCCTTCTAACCCTATGGTTCTATGATTCTATAATTAATAACAGTTCATACGTAGAGAGTAGATAAGTTTATGCATGCATCATTTTGTCACTTCCTGACACAAGTGCTTAACTGTCCAAATTTAACATTCATATCTTTTGATGGAAGAGATTTATATACATGTACACCTCTACCTTGATATAACGCTGTCCTCGGGAGCCAAAAAATCTTACTGCATTATAGGTGAAACCGTGTTGTATCGCATTTGCTTTGATCCACTGGAGTGTGCAGCCCCGCCCCCCTGGAGCACTGCTTTACCGCGTTCTATTCGAATTCGTGTTATATAGAGTCGCATTATATCGGGGTACAGGTGTATGAGTAGGCAGAAATAATAAAAGATGCATACATTCTGGATACATACACACTTCCTAGTAGAGTGAGGGATAAGGAAATACACAGCAAATACAGAAGTGATGACGATTAAAACAAGTAGTTTACAAATACATGTAAAACAGCGGTTATATTTTTCTCTGATGGAATTGGTCGTTTGGTCTCAGTGCTTTTGTTGGATTGAAACATGCCTGTAGGAAGAGCATAGCTTGAATTTTTTATGAGCAAGAATGTAAACATTAGAGCTGCACAAGACTTGCAGAGGAACTTTGTTGATCCTGTGCATCGTAGTCTACTTATGTAATCTAATATAATAGAAGTGAAATAGAAACCAGATGGCAGGGTGGAGCAATTATAATTCTTCATCCAGGAGTATTAGAATATATGGGCTTTTTTTGTCTTCTCTTTATATGAAGTTTTGTTTGTTTTGGGTTGGAAATGTTCTGAGGGGATTTTCTGAGCTCTAAATTTGATTCTTTGATGAAGATGACGTCTTGTATTTAAAAGAATGTTCTCTTGATCTTCCAAATCTTCCTTTCTCTTAGCCTTTTTTCATGTAATGAAGCTCTTCATGTTGCTCCAATTAGTCAATTTAACTGCAGTTTCAGATGAATTAGCTAGAATGGTTTTTAGTTTGGATAGTGTTACCTGTTCACTGTATTAACTACACAGTTAGGCTTTCAGGCTTTCAAGAAACTTACCCATCTGAAGTGAAGTTTTCTTGATTTTTCATTTTGATTTGGCAAAATGTTGTAAGAAAATATTGTGGAGAGACGTTTGAGATGAAATCCTACACCAGGTTCTTCTGCTATAGAGATTTTTATGATCTACATCTGGCTTGTTTGCTCTGACTACAGGATTTGGGGTTTAAAAGGAAAATAGGCCACCGGTGACCTGGGGTTTAAAAGGAAAATAGGCCATCAGGGATGGGGAAATGGATTTCCCCTTTGATGAACCTCTTAACCAGCTAGTTCTATTTTCTTCTGCAAGATCAGATGCTTTTTTAGAATTGAAGGTATAGTAACCCTAGTACAGTATTTGATGCCATCTAATAAAGCTTTTGTTTCCTTATTTCAGATTTAAGGAATTTAATTGTGAATGCTCCATAGCAATTCCATAGTTAAAGCTGTGTTGAGATTCACACTTAAATCTAGGATTAAACCTCTAATAGGAATACATATTTGTGTCACATATTTGTACGGATAACCAGGGAAGAACTTGTTATGAGCTCACAAAGTATCAGAGAACATAAAATGATGGGACAGATTGAATTTTACCACACTTTCCCTTCCCTGTTTGTCTCCTCCTTTCTTTTCCTTTTCTGCAGCAAATTCTAACTTCTCCCATTTGATGACATTCTTTATAGTTGCAGGCTCAGAAGATACAACTCTGCACTATTTACATTCAGACTGGTAACGGTGTTAGTCTGTATCAGCAGAAAGAATGGGGAGTACTTGTGGAACCTTAGAGGTTAAAAATTTATTTGGGCATAATCTTTCGTGAGCTAAAACCCACTTCATTGGATGCATGCAGTGGAAAATACAGTGGGAAGATATATATATACACAGAGAACATGAAAATAATGAGGGTTTCCATGCCAACTATAACGAGACTAATCAATTAAGGTGGGCTATTATCAGCAGGAGAAACAAAACTTTTGTAATGATACTCACCCTTTCTTGTTAACTGTTGGAAATGGGCCATCCTGATTATCACTACAAAAGTTTTGTTTCTCCTGCTGATAATAGCCCAACTTAATTGATTAGTCTCATTATAGCTGGCGTGGCAACCCCCATGTTTTTCATGTTCTCTGTGTATACTGGTGTATATCTTCCTACTGTACTTTCCACTGCATGCATCCGATGAAGTGGGTTTTAGCCCACGAAAGCTTATGCCCAAATACATTTGTTAGTCTCTAAGGTGCCACAGGTACTCCTCATTCTATTTACATTCAGTTCACGTTTGGAAGGTTTTTTTTTTTTTTTTTCCTCCCCAACCATGAGGTCTAGAAACTTTTATGTTTTTTAATGAATGCTAGAATTCTGTGGAATTAGACTGTTTCATGAGCCTCATAAATGTGGTAAGGAATCCAGATGCATTCTGTAGGCTGGGTGTTTGATGCAACTGATTTCTAGTTCCTCTTGTGCTCTTTCATTGACAGCTGTGGAGCATGTCATGGAGGAAGCTTGCATAATCTACTGAATAAAAATCTTTTTATTTTGCACTGACAGCTTGTTTTTGTGGGGCTGCTGCTTAGTTTTGCTCAGCTGCTAAATAGGTCTTGATTTCATACATTTCTCTTGAGGAGTGATGAGACAGCAGCTTTATAAAAGAACCCTATCTTTATTTTGATAAACATATTGATATTTTTAAGAAAGAAGACTTCTTTAAAGCATTTAGTTGTGGAACCTATTTACAGCTCTTGGCTTGGGCATTTGAACGAAGAGTCTGGCTTGGTTTTAGTGTTACCTTCCTAGTTCTCATATGCCCTCTGTTCCTTTAAAAACATGTACAAGGATTAGAACAATTGATCAACTTGCTGAGATTCCATCAGCCCCCACAAATAAAATCCAGTCTTCTTCTTGCACTCAGTCAGGGAAAACCTGGAAAATAGACCTTGCGTTATGCTCTGAAGATCATATATATGGGCTTTGCTGGTCTACTGTTGAATAATACTTTGAAAGAAAGTTCAGAACTTGTTAGTGATCAACCATACAGCAAAAGTTAATCTTAAAAGCTAGCAGGATGTTTAAACTCTCCCTTGACAGATTGCATGTAATGGAATTTTAGTGTTCATGAAATGTGCCAGGCTAACAAAAGAGGACACTGAAATCTTACATTTCTGCACAGAACCAGGTACAGTATGGTCAGTGCAAGTTTCCTCTTAGTCTTGCAACATAAGCTAGAAAAGATGACTCTGAGGATAGTTCAGTTCTTGGCCTCATTTCTGACGGCACTATAATAAAGATATCAGTTGTGTGGTGATGGTTTTGATGTGAACACTTCACTAGGAATGGTACTAAATTTGTTGCAGGTAGCCCATTGAACTAGCTTTTATATAATGACTACTTTCTATAACAAAATATATTACTCCTGAGGGAATTATGCGCCCCAAAATTAAAAATTATGCACACAATATTTTAAAATTCTGCATGTTTTATTTGTCAGTAAATAAATGTGGCTCCAGCATGGCAGTGGGGAGCACCCTGAAGCCCCCACCTCCTCTAATACAGGGACTCAGCAGTGAGGCTGTACCTGACACAGAGTAAGGGCTGGGCCTGCCCCAGAAACACCCCGGGGCCCTGCCCCTCTGTGCCAGGCGCACCAGCTGTGGGTAGGCAGGCTCAGCTCAGCAGGGTCTTAGTGTGGGGGGATCCAAGTGTGGGGTGAGACATTTCAGTGTGGGGCAATCTGGGTAGCTCAGTGGGAGAACTGGATGCACAGGGGCTCAGTGGGGGGTTCTGGGTGCAGGGACAATGGGACTTGGCAGAGGATCCAGGTGATGGTGGTTGGGTTCAGTGGGGGGGTCCAGGTGCTGGGGGATTGGGGCTTGATGAGGTCAGGGTCCAGGTGCAGCTGGTTGGGACTCAGTGGGGTTGGGGTCTGGGTGTGAGGGGCTTGTTGGAGGGGTCCAGGTGTAGGGGGGTAGGGCTTGTCAGGGTGAGGCTTTGATGGGCCTGCTTAAGGGGGGAGCCCCAGCTGCTGCTGCAGGGACACTGCATGCTGGGATCCCGCTTTCCCCCATGATTCTCCTATCGCCTGTTCTTTTCCATCCCCTTCCCTACTCTCCCCCCACATTCCCCTCCCCCTGCCCTATTCCCCCCCACCTCATTTCCCCCACCCCTCCTTACCCAGAAAATAGGAAGGCTCCCAGAACACAGAAGGGGAGCACAACTGCCACTGGGACCTAGGAGGCTGCATTCAGCTGCAGAGTTAGCGGAGGCCGAGAGGCAGCCTCTGAGCTGGGCAGCTCTGCATTTGCAGAAATGAGGAGGGAGGGGGGGCAGTCGCATGTAACCCCATGTGCCCCCACATGCCTCGCCTCTGTTTCGGGGGCAATCCCCCCAAAACTGCACACATGCTTGCCCCTGTGAGGCTTCCCTGCTGTTTTCTGTAGGGAAAAGCAAGAAATGTGTGTGGGCCTGTTTTCTGCAGGTGCGCGGTCCCGCAGAATCCCCCCAGGACCAGGAGTACTGGCACACACACATGCTTAGCCCTTCCCCCTGATGGTGATCACGCCCGCCAAGCCCCCTTCCCCCATCTCTGAGGCTGCTCCAGGCATGCTTGAACAGATTCACTGCCAGGGAAGCGGTGCGTGTCCCCTGGCAGATTTTTGCATTTTTCTGCACAGGGGGCACAGAAAAATGCAGGCCATATGAATTCTGTGCCCCTGCGTCAGCACAGAATCCCCACAGGAGTAATATTTTTTGAAGTACTTCACTCTGAGTCCATAATGAAAATATTTTAATTTGTGGTGGGGTGAAAATCAAGGGGAGAGATGGAATCGCGTTTTGACCCCCATGCGGCTCTTGTTAGCCGATCAATCAAAAGGGAGGCTAGGCTAGCTGCTTTTCTCCCATGACTCCAATCTGTCCTGAATATTAAGGTGCTGTCTTAGAATACTAATCTGCCAGGTGTGCAGTAGCCTATACTTTCCAAGTCTAGCTAGATGAATGCAGTGTACACTAGCAGCTTTGCTTTTCTGTCCTCTTTTGGCCCATCGTCTGCTGCCATTGTCTGAAATAGGGAACCACCACTGTGACATGAAATAGAGGCTTCAACATGGAATAAATTTGCAGTACATTTGGGGCAAACTCGTCTGTATTTGAGACACTAAACCTTCTAACTCACTTATTGGATGTAGAGTCACACCACTGCAGAGGGCCAGAAGGAAGCCTGAAGCATCACTTATAAGTTCTGAAGATAGCAATTAAGTGGGACTGAAGTGTTGCATTAAACCTCATTCTGGCCCTCTGTATCTGTGTGAATTTCAGCCAAAGGCCTGGGCTACACCTAAAACTTAGGTCAACCGAACTGCGTCACTCAGCATGTGAAAAATTCACACCTGAGAGATGCAGTTAAGCCGATCTAAGTCCCAGTGTAGACATTGGTGGGTTGACAATAAAAATCCTTCTGTCAACCTACTTTTTGCTTCTTGGGGGTGAATTTACTACAGTGAAGGAAAAACCTCTTCCATCACTATAGCACACTAGAGTAGCTGCAGCTGTGCCAGTGTAGCACTTGTAGTGTAGACTACAAGCATTAGTAGCAGCATTTAGGATCTTCTTTTTAAATCTTGTTAATTGCACTGTAGGAAACAAATTGGAGGCAGAAGGAGTAAATGAAGGAGAGAGAATTTTAATTGAACTCAGTGGCTCTGCCTACAGTAGCCTTAAAAAAAAAAAATTGCCACCATGTTGCCTAATCCTGCTTTGTGCATATCTCATTGATGTCATGGCAAAAACAGCAGCTGCTTCTAGTACCTTGTGTACATTAGCACTCAATCTCTTCTTTCTTTGCCCCCCACTATTACAACCCCTGGAGTTGAACCTGTGGTAGCAAGAGTGGAGAACTTGGGAGGTGGGGAAAGCCAGTGTGTACAATGCCAAAGGTAACAGGGACAGTGGGAGAAAGCAACAAAACTGAGTAATGCAATTTAAAACAACAACAACAACAACAAAAAACAACAATTAAATGATGGTCATGAGGGACAAAGTTTTAAATGTTAGTTGAGTAGATATTTTACTTACTTCATGTCTTCCTGCTGGAGTACCGCTGTTGGTTATTAAAAGATTCTGTGACCTTAAGTGTCAGCCAAGGGACTGTGATAGTTCAGCATGGTTTTTAAGGTATGTATGTGCGTGCCGGTGCTTGCTCGCTCTCAATTCAGATATTGACTGGAGGCTTTTACTATTTAAAAAAAAAAAAAATTAGTCCTGTTGAAAGTGACCTTCACTATGGCGGTGAGCATTCTTAGTTTTGTTTTTAACTCATCTATGTAATTTTCCAGTATAAATGTCAGTGTCAGTCTATTGTGTACAGTGTACAGTTTCCTCCATCCTTACCTTCTGCTTTCTATTGGGCATGACACCTCAGCTGAAAGTGCATGTTTCTAGACTTGCTAGAGTACAGTGTGGCTTAATTTTTCTCTCTAAATATTGTGTAGAAATAAATGTCTTGGTTCCATTTGGTATTCTTGCTTAAGGAACTACTGCAAACATTTGTTTTTCTGTTTGTGTATTTAAAAACACAACAAAATTAAAAAAAAAAAAACAAAAAAAAAAAAAAAAAAAAACCTGAGCTGAGTACTTATACTCTAACCAGGTTTAAAAATAGATGAAGGCTGGAAAACCTGTACTTTGATTAGTTTGCTGTGACATTGGCGTCAGCATGTGACATTATCTATGTGCAGATTTGTCATGCTGTTGACTAAGGCTGTATTTACACAATAGGAAGATATTTCTGCCCATTGGGAAAGGGGTGAAGAACATCTTTCTCACATGCTAATCCAGCTCCTTGCTTTTGTGTTCTTGGAGAATGTTTGTTTGAAATGCTTTTTGGTCCTGGTGCTCTCTTCTAACATTCTGCTTCGTATTAGGCTGAATGGCAGAAATATTGGTTTTAAATTAAGGACATCTTTTTTTATATTATGTTTAGACGTCATTATCATGAAGGTCATGGAACTGGAACACTTCTGCAGTGAGGCATGGTGCTAGTACAGGGATATATTCTGGAGACCGATGAGTTTCCTGTCACTGGAATCTTTTTTAACTGAGAGAGAAATTTAATATAACTTATATTGTAATATCAAGATCACTGTACAGTTTCCAGCACCAGTAAAATAACAGGTAATGATAATATTCTTCCACTGAAAGCTTACATGAAATGTAAATAAACTAGCAATTGTAGGTTAGCATAACTAATTACATTCACTGTACTTTCCATATGTACTATATCTACCCATTAAACCTTTTGATTGTAATTCATAACATTTGTTTGTCCAGAACTGGAGATAATTTTGATGGAACTGTGACTTGCTCTGAATATTATAAAGTTCAGTCTACAGCAGTTGATCTGGCAAATGTGCCATTTCCAGATGTTCAGCGGTTAAACTGTTGAGAGCATCATCTTTTTCAGGACAAGAGAAACATTACTGATTTCCCCTACCCCACTTGCTCTACTTGTGCTATGCTACTAGCTGAAATAATATGCACATAACCACTTTATCCACAACCTGGTTCTTGTAGTATTCAGTTTATATTAGAATTCAGATTTGGGTGCTCTTATTTTTGGGTTGGTTTACCTGGAGAAAAGTAGAAGAATAAGGGGAAAGCATCAGAACAATTGCTCTGGAATTTGTGCTATTGCAACAGACTCTGATGCCCTTGTAACTTTCATTGTCTGTTAAGGTATATTTAGAATCCTGCTTCTTCTTTTCTTTACTGCTACTTAGCTGTATTGTGTAAAGCAAAGCTTAATACAGTTGCTCAGAATGTCAAATTTTCAGTGGAAAATCTGGCCATCTGTAATACTTTGGTTTTGGTAAAGATTGTGTTGGAAAAGTGGTGCAGTAATATACTAATCTTCTATATGTGGAAGCTAAACTCAAATGAATAATGAATAGTATTTTCTATATACCAATGTAGCAGGTAGAGACAAAGTTAAATGCATATGTCATTATGATGCAACTGTTCTGCGTATGTTTTCCTATTTTTTCCTCTCTACTTCCTTAATTCTTTCCCTCTTAAGAGGGTGGTTCTGTACTTTTGTGATCTTTTTGATATATTCAGTTTTTGAAATGAGGGTGGGGGCAGGGAAGTGCAGAGTAATCTGAAAGGAGGGAAACTTAAACCCAAATACACCTCTACCCCGATATAACACTGTCCTCAGGAGCCAAAAAATCTGACTGTTATAGGTGAAACCACTTTATATCGAACTTGCTTTGATCCGCCAGAGCGCGCAGCCCCCCCCCTCCCCGCACTGCTTTACTGCGTTCTATCCGAATTCATGTTATATTGGGTCATGTTATATCTGGGTAGAGGTGTATATACTTAGACAAAGGAATACCTATCAGGACTCTCATTGTTAACTCACTAAATGGTTCACATTTTAGGTAACGTCAAAACACTTTTAATAGTTCTTTTCCCTTGATATACCAAGACTTACATGAACTTAGATTTCTAAACATTAGTAGGATATATTGTGTGAAATAGAAAATGAAGTCTCCACTTAGAAAAAACATGTTTTAAGTGCTCTTAAAATGACCGTGCAAAATCTTAGGCAAACAATTGAATTTAAACTGCAATGCAAGCTTTTCAAACAGTCTGATGTAAACCCATCAAAACAGGAGAAAATTGATGATTCAAAATAGATCTTCATTTAAGCTATTACTCTATTTGTGTGCATGTACATACCCACTTGAGTAAGAGGTGGTTCAGTGAAAGGAAGAATGGAGGCTGCACAATCCCACTGTGATGGCAGATGCCACTCTTAGGTTTTGACAAATATTCAGGACTCCATCCTACACCCTAAAACATTATTAGAAGTTGAGTTACTGTACTCTGCAAAATTTTACCAAACAATATTCAAAGCCAGTGTGAATTATTTATCTGAGTAGCAAAATACCAAAGCAGGAACACCTCAGTGTTTCTCCCAGGTATGATCTGAAAGAGGCTCAAAATGTTATGATTACAGGAAAGCCATAAAAGGGGAGAATAAAGCAGCTGGTTTTAAAAAGTCCACAATGCGACTTGAACATTTAGTGTGACTGGTACAGAGAGCTTGCTACCCTGGAAAGACGTAACTCAAATCCGCAGTCATGTTGTATGCAAAAGCAAAAATAGTATCAGCATGAGTTAAAATAGTACACTAGAGCAGGGGTTCTTGCAACAAATTCCTTGGTGGCCTCAGAGTGCGGTCACCAACTCTTGGTGGTGGCCACTCTCACAAATCCATCTCTCTATGCCTGCCTCCCGCGGCCCTTCATTGAGATCCTGCCCTGGGGAACGTGGGTTGGGAACTCTCCAGTCACCTGTGGAGTCCCAGGCTCCTTATGCTCTTGGCAGGTGGGAGCGGGGGAGCTGCCCAGGGGAGTTTCCCAGTGACTGAATGCTACGGCTGATCCCACAGACAAGAGCTGCCTCCAGCACCGTGCACACCAGCCCCACATGTTTCCAGAGGTGCTGCCCAGAGCTCCCAAGGAGGCTGCGTGGTGGAGAATGCTGATTCCTGCTGGTGGTGCTAGCGCAAACACTAAGGCAGCACATCTCGCTGCTCTTGGTAACAGCTATTCAGGACCAACAGCTGAGTGCTGCAGGGAGGGGCTTCCTCTCTCCCCAAATCTCCGCCCATGCTTTGCAGGCTGTCATCGCCACACACAAAAATCTGCTGGTGGCCACGTTTGAGAAACACTGCACTAGACAGCTCTATCCAAAGAGATGTTGATCTGCAGGAAGAGCACAAAACCCATATGGAGACTAAGCAATACAGCAATGTCTCATTCTTTGGCAAAGAGCCATTGTAGAGACGTATGACTTCCCTGACCATCAGTTCTTATTTTCGAAACCAGCTGATGTTTCTATCCGGACACATAGTACAAATCTGTTTATATAGTTCTAAGTCTTATATTCTTGGATTTTAAGTGAATGCTAACATGACTCATATCTGGAGCTAACAATCAAAAACACTAATATTCAAGTGGTTGTGAATATCATATTGCTTATATGCCCCTCGGAACTTTTATTGAAGTTGGAGTATGTTGACTTAGGAATTGCCAATGCTACTGGTATTGGAACACCTGATATCTGTAAAAATACAGCTAAAACCAAAGAATGAAATTGCCAGTATGAAATCAGTTCTGCTTGAATGCAATCATAAAGTAACTAATAAGCAGGAAAGTTAAACTGGGGGAGATTTTTCAAAGAGACAGATGGCTGTTAAGTGCCTAACTCCCTGAAAGTCTATTGTAGTTAAGTGGCTCACTGCCATTTGCTTTTGAAAATCTCTCCTTGTTCTTGCAGTGTAGAACATATGACGGCCAGTGGAGGCACGTACCAAATTCTAATTTGTTCAAAAAATTTAGTGTAAGGGGCAGATGGCAGAATAACTGAGCAAGTATCTATTCAATTTCCTGTCTTGTTATGCTTAACCAGCCATCTAGGCTTATATGAGCATATAAAATGTAAAATCTAGATAAAGATGTATACTGTACAGAGACGCAATGACACATACAAGCTGAAAGAAACTCAGCTGCAATATTTGAAGCTGGTGAACAAATACTGAAAAGGAATTTTTAAAATTAAAAACTTTTCCAGTTAATAAACGGTCATTGTTTTGCCTTGAAACAGTGACAAATAAACTTCAAAGGACGAGAAACTGATGTGGAAATCTGCTCAAGCAGTGAGGATTTCGCTCTGTGAAGAAGGGAGATGTGATTCTGCATCCCTTCAGTCAGGAATAAAAAGTAGCAATGTTTTTGGGGGGTGGGGGAGGGGATTTATTTTGTCTCTAAAGTAGGCAGGTAACTCTGGAATACCGAGTAGCTCTGAGTAAGAAAATATCCTTATTACATAGTCAGTTTTGAGTGGAACTGCACTTAGTTTGAGCTACAGGGGAACTTTCTTGGTGGCTCCTGCCAAGCTAGCCACAAAGGAGAGCTCTAATTTGTAGGAAGCTCTTGGTCTGGTGAGGGCTGGTGGCCTCCTGTGGATAACATCAGAAGGAAGACCTTGGTGAATGGACGGTTAAAAGTAATTGAGTGTGTAGGTAAGAGAGAATCTCCCTATGTGCATAATTTAAAGGTTATGAAATAGATTTTTTGTTTTTGTTTTTTCTGCTTGTTCCACAACTTTGCATCCTTTTTTGGAATATTTATAAGCTTACTTCTGAAACCCCATACCGATTTTGTTTTGCAGTTGTAATGAATGTCAGAACATTTTTTCTTGCTTGTCATGATGCATTTTTGTTTGCAGCCAATTTTGATTTGTCCTTGACTTTGAAACGGTAATAAACCTAAAAGCACTAGGAACTGTCTTGGTTAAAGATTGATACAAGTGAAATTGGATTGTAGACTTTGACAGTTTATCGTAATACTATTAAGGTGCCACTGTAGTCTGATTCTTATGAAATGTGGGTTTAACTCTATAAGCCTTTTAAACTCAGTAGGAACGGATGCAGCTGATGTCTATTTGCTGTAGAAAAAGATGAAATCTGTTGCTATTTTATGAAGTTGGTAATGTTAACGTAATGTACTAAATATCTCATCATTTGAAGTGCTGACTTACTAATTGATTTCAAAGAGATTCCACATAGTGTCTGCCAGGGTGGCTTTTTCTTTGTCCTTTTGTGAAAGAGATACTAAACAATGTCTTATCTGATAGTCTTCTATCAATGCGATAAAGGTTTTATTGACACTAGTTTTGAGATTACATGTAAACATACTTGTGAGTAACTCCCTGAAGCTTTATACCAGACTAAGGGCATGGCTACACTTGCAGATATAGAGCGCTTTGAGTTAAACCAGCCTTCGTAGAGCGCAGTAGGGAAAACGCTGTAGTCTGTCCACACTGACAGCTGCGAGCACACTGGCGTGGCCACATTAGCAGCTCTTGCAACGGCCACAGAGAGCAGTGCATTGTGGTAGCTATCCCAGCCTGCAAGTGGCTGCAATGTGCTTTTTAAATGGGGGTGGGGTAGAGTGTGACAGGGAGTATGTTGCGTGTATGTGGGGGGAGAGAGCGGACTTTTGGGGGGGCAGAGAGCATGTCAGCATGCTGTCTTGTAAGTTCAGACAGCAGCAGATCTCCCCCTCTCCCCCTGCCTCTCTCTCTCACGCACCATTCTACAGTAATGGTTGCTTTGTCTCGGAGCAGATAAGCATGCTGGCTGTCAAATGGAGTTTTCAAAGGGCATATCCAAAACAATGACAAGAGTGGTCACTTGACTTAAGGGGATTATGGGACTTTTCCGGAGGCTGATCAGAGCGCAGTAATGCAACACTTTGTTCACGCTGACACTGGGGCACTCCTGTGGGGGCGCATCAAACGTTATTCTGCTCGCTGAGGTGGAGTACCAGGAGCATTCTAGGTGTGGAGTCAGAGCGCTCCACGTGCCTTGCCAGTGTGGACGGGTAGTGAGCTAGTGCGCCCGGGGCTCCTTTAATGCACTGTAACTCGCAAGTGTAGCCAATCCCTAAGTGTGCTGAACTGAGTTGAAAAATACCATGTACCAGCTCACCTGCAAAGCCATGCATGTATTTCCCATGGTAAATCTTCTTTCTCTCATCTGCCCCATTTTCATCCAGTCAGTTGCCACCAGTAAAGATCATAGTTCCTCTATGCAAACTTGGACGCATGCAACCAGTCAAAAGGCTCTATTTTCACATCTCTCATCCAGGTAGCTATGCTAGCTTCTCTAGTTCTCAACAGTTTTCCACCTGACTTTTGAGGAGAGGCAGATCAAGCAAGCTTCCATTCTGAGATTGTTTTTGCCTCATATTTTTACCACTTTCCCCAGTGTGTCTTACTCTAGTAATTTGGGCAGTATGCTTGGAAAAGAGGGACAGAGAAGGATAGGTTGATGGTGCACCATTTTTGGTAACACTAGGCAGACCACCATAGCAGGATAATTTTGTTCTAATTACAAAGGGTTCTAGGCTCACTTAAATCACAGGTGGCTTCCAGTGATAGTTTGAAGAGGTGGAATGGCATGGCTTCAGAGCACGTGTGCATCTTTCACACAGGGATCTCATTGCTCTGTGAATACTGAGCCTCACAACATTGCACGTGTGGGATATTGCAGATACAAGGTGGGTTTCAGCCTGTGTTTTGTTTGTGCATTTGTGTATGGGCTGCACCTGGTATATATTGATCTGTGGCCTGTGCTTCAGTGAATCATTCATTTGACAGGTATTAAGGGAGTGAATGGGGAAGAGTTTGGTCTACAACTTATAATGGGGTAGTAAATGGAGATGCTCTTATGTGTCTCTTTTGGAAGAGAAGATGTGTATTGATCTCTGATAAGTCCTGGAAGGGTAGGGGAGGATTGGGTTTCTGGTGTTAGCTAATATGTAATGTCTTTCCTGAGAGATGATAGACTGCTTGTGCGCCCAATCTTTGTATTTGTAAATTTATTACACTGAGCATTCGTAGAGTGCAGATGTCCCCCCAGAAAAAGACATTCAGGGCTTTGAAAAACTACGAGTCAGTGGCGAATGGGATGCTGTCCCAGGTAAGCTTGAGAACGAGGATAGTCAGCTTCTGAATAAATTAAGCTTTTATCACTTAAAAAAAATCAGTCTAACTTCTGTGGATGTGAAGAGAAATTTCCAGGTATGAACATAGTATATACTAATGCAGTGCTGTCTTCTCTGCTCTGCAGACAGAGTTCTAGTGCCTCTGCAACTGCTCATAGCTTTGTCGAGATGCAGCAGAATGAGAATTAAATAGATGTTTGTTAGATCTCTGCCAATGGATGAGAAAACTAACTCCAGTTGCATATTCTCTGCTCCCTCAACTGATGAATGCAGAGAATTAGGGTGGTTTTTTTGGACAGGATCTTCTTGATTGAGTTCAGGGAATTGGGTACTAGGAAGAGAGGGCACAGCATCCACCAGATGAAATGCAGTGATTCCTCTAGGTCTGAGTACTGCTCCTTACAGGGATAACAGGTGTATTTTGGATGTGACAGTCAACATGTCTGATAGGATTTTCATAATAACCAGGAACAACACGATCAACCCTATCCCAGAGAAAGATTCTCCTGTCCTGCATGGAACAGAGATTCCTACCTCTGTGCGCACTGCCAACCAAGGGGAGATGAACATCAAGACTTAATGTGGTAGAAGTTGGATTAACAGAGTGGATCCTACACCCAGAACTATTTTACTCCATTGTAAGACAACTTCTTGGGCTGGTGATGGAACTCTTTGCATCTAGAAACAATAAATAAAGTGCCCTGTCCCCTCTCTGTGTCAGGACCCAGGTAGGATGTTAAGCGAATGATCTCTTCTGAAGCTGGGCAAGGTCCCTGAAATGTCTGTCTTGTTGGTTTCCTGGGAGCAGGTGGAAAGGATAGGAATAAGAGAGCAGTATTGATAATGTTTATGCTTTTCTGTCTGAAGAGGCTATGGCTCTCAGGCTTGATTAACCTAGTATTGGATCTTTGGATGTCTCTATCTCAGAGAATGCCTGTTAGTGCAAGACCAGTCCTCTATCCAGCACCATACCAATTTAAAACCCATAACTTGGGTGAAGTCATTATTTTTCTCATGTGCCTCAGACTAAAACTATGAACTTTGCACTACCCAGCACAATAAATTCTATTTATTATTACCATGTTAAACCAGTGAAACACAGCCTTGTGGCCCTCCAAGGAGGGCTTTATTATGGGGGTATAAGAGTGTCCAAGCAAAAAGGACCAGTCTCTGTATTTTTAAGTTCTTGGCACGTTCAAAAAAGGGAGTGTTATATCAGTGCAAATGTTAAATACTTCCTTAGGGCAGCAACTTTATCCCAATCCTGGAAGGTCATAGATCATAACCTTTGGAACCTCATTCTGCTCTTTATAGCACTGCCCAGATTGAACCTCTGCAGGAGGCCTCGTTATACTTCCGATCCATTTATAGTAGGCCTCCCCATGCCTACTGTCTCCATCAGACAATTTTTTTTATGTGATGTTACGGTCGTCTTAGAGAGAGCACCGATTATTTGTATTTTTAATTTAGACAGATAGTCCTCACAGTTGTCATAACATTCACTCTCATTCAATAAATTCAATAAATACTTCTTCAAATAAGAATCATGGCCCAGTCCTTAGGATCATTGACAATCTCAGGACTGAGTAGACGTGTCTCCTGTATTGAGATCTTCTGGACAGCCATTATTTCACCAAATTCTGCGTGTTGGTCATTCAGTTTTAGCCAGTTCCATTTCTTTTCTTTTGGGAAAAGAAGATGGAAGAGATTTCTATATATAATCTAGCTCATTTTGAATGCCCATACTTAGTGATTCTGCTTCCCAGTGTGGAGGCACGCTGCTATGAACCGATTGGTGGATCTTAGCATTAAAAATAGGAAAATGTACCTGTGCTTACCTGAAAATGCCCTTTTTTCAAGTAATAAAGTCCACAGATCTACTCAGGAGAGAGATTTGTGATCCAGAATAGAAATGGATATTGACATCGAAGGATTAAAGTTTTGTTTTTAGGTGAGATTCACCATGTTCTGCACTGGATGAAATTATTATGCTTTTTCCTCAAACTACATTTTAACAGTGTCTGTAACTTAGAAAAGTAGATTTTAATTTTCCTGGCTGTGGAAGTAATCTCAACTGGATGGAACTTCCAGGAGGTGGGTCATTTCCTTGCTGCCAGTGATGGGCAGGCTTGGTTCTGCCCCTTAGCTGAAAGCAGGTTGAAGTACCCATCTGTTAGGATGGGTAACAGAGCTGTGGATCTTATTGATTGATGAAAGGCAACTTTCAGGTAAGCGGGGATAGATTTTCCTATTCACACAGCAGGATGAAATCAAGATGTATTATGCAAATCATGGATTGGAAATTGATTTTTCACCAGCTTGTAACTACAAATCTGAAAGGCATTTTATGCCTCTGGACTCCAGCACTTATCCCCCTGCCAATCTTCAGAATCCTGCTGCAAACTGCAGAAGAGTTCTCTTCAAAGAAATGAATGCAAGAATTTTTATGATGGAAAGTATTAAGCAACCTGTTGCTTCTCTCCTTGTACTGTAGGGATAAGTCCTGATGAGTCCTGATCCAACATAGCACTTAAAAACATGGTTAACTTTAAAACACATGGCGTCCCATTGAGGGACAACTCACATGCTTTATACTCATGTTTTAATTGCTTTGCTGGATTGAGGGTTTGATTCTGTTTTGTCTTTAGTTATTGTAGGGGTTGTATATAATCTCTTTCCAATGTATGCATACGTATATAGATCACATTTAGTGCTGTACAATCAGTTGCATTTATCATACATCTTTGACCGCGTCACATCCTGCTCTCTGCCCAGTAATTCATCTATTTATTATTTCAAATCTCTGTGTAGCAACAACCACCATTTAAAAAACACAACAAAAACAATCCTGTCCCCCAAATTTCTTATCCCAAATGTGAATTTTCCCCACAAAAAATACTCTTGAGATCCAGGATTTGATCTTATACTAGGGCTGGTTTAAGGTTTGATAGTTTGCAATCCTGCAAAGCTATCAACTGGAATCTTACAACATGGAAAAGAGGGAGATTTTCAGATTGGGAAACATGGCACTTTCTTCCAGAGATCAGTCTAGTTACATCTTCCATGCTGAAATACAGAAAGAGAGAGAGGCATTTTGCAAAGTAAATGAGATTTAAATTCGTAACTTTAATAATCTAAGTTAAGAGCAGAAGTAAAATGCTTCTGTAATATGACTTTTAATGTGACAACCTAACTTTTTAAATGCAAGCTGAACAGCAGGTTTACCTAAACTTATTCAAAAAAATTTATAACAGTAATTTTAATCCTGACTCCAGCCCAATCAGTAAAGCCAAAACTCCTCATTTCACTACAAAAGAAATACGTGGAAACTGATTAGATACTATATTCTTCTTGTGTGGTGTACATCTGTATGCAAAATCTTCTAACAGCTGTATTTGCTGAACATCTTTACAAAACTTACCTACAGTTTCAAGTTAAAGGCTTTGCAGCTGCTAGCATTTTTCCTGTTCAATAGCAGCTGTTATATTGGCAAACCCATTTTTATCATGGGAGATGCTAGCAGAGTGAAAATGAATCCGAAACAACTGTTTGTAATCCATGCTGTATAGATCAATTACCATGAAAACAAGTCACTCAATTGTTTGCAGCAGGCATGCACCTTGAACTGTTTCACTCTATAAATAGCACTAACGTTGTACATCGTGTCTTCCAAGAAGTGTAAGCTAAATGTCTTGTACCATGAGAACATAAGAAGAAAAATATTAAACCATTCTGTGAAGTTGAACCACTTCCCCTATATTCTGGGAGTAAATGGCATGAAAGGATAGCCACACAAATGTATCTACTTATGAGAACACTCTGAGTGCCGTTCCCAGACCTGAAGAGCTCTGTGTAGCTCAAAAGCTTCTCTTTCACTAACAAAAGTTGGTCCAATAAAAGATATTACTTTCACCCACTTCCTCATTTACGAGAACTGTGTTTATCTTGCACACTAATAATCACTAATAGCAACGTCCTGTATAAAAGGTATGATCAGTACCTGCTGCTGTTCAGCAGTTTAAGTAAGCTTTCATCCAAAACTCCTATGACAGTCCTTTCCAAAATTTTATTGAAGAGCCCAGATACTTCAATCGGTAGATTTGTTTAAACATTCAGCATCAGTGACTTTTTTTTGTCCCGTTGCTAACTCACTTAAAATAACACTTGAGGATTCACTCTAAACAATTATAGAAATTCCAATCAGTTACTGTACTCCAGTCAATTTATTTACTATTAGTTTAATAAAGATTAAAAAAAAGTTTAGTTATTTTATCAGCTATACAAGGTATAGTAGAGTTGAGGCAGTACAGACAACTGTATGTGTACTTGCTGTTATCAGTTTGTTTTTAATCACTTCATCCCATCTTTCATCAAATAGTTTAGTTACAGATGGTTAGACAGGTAGTAAGTCTTTCCATTTCTCAGATCGCTTATTCTTGTGAATCACACTTTCTTTAGAGTGATGTTTTTTGGAATCAGAGTAATAAAATGTAATGTAATGAAATATACATATTGGATACTGTCACAAGGACTCTGAGGAGATGTCTTTCCTGATTTATTGAAAATAAGCATATTTCCTTAACACTATATTAGGAGTTTCTTAACACTGTAATAGGGATTGGGGTTCCAGATGTGGAGCAAAGTCCCAGAAAAGATCAGATAAATCCAGTCTGAATCACCTACTTGCCATGTTGCAAGACATTTCTGATTGATTAAAGCTTTTCCACCATAACCAGACTGATGCTTACAACTGTCCATCCCTTTTTCTATCTTCTCCCTCCTCTCCCCCCAAAAAAACACCCCCAAAACCCAAACCAACCCTTAGCCCAGGCAGATCTTCCTCTCACCGAAGAGAAGATGAAGTCTATTACGGACTTTGCTTTGCCAATCTTCTTTGAAAGATGCCCAGATGTCACGTATTTGGCACTAGTACAAAACCCTAGGACGAATATGTAGTTGAAATAGCTTTAGCCTCAGTTTTCTAACATCAGTCCAAAGCTCTTAATTTGGAACAGCCCCAGCAAATATGAAGATGGTTTCCTATACCATGTCATTTATCCACCATTTTGTTAGTTGTTGTGTACTGTGATGTGCAACAAATTGGATAGACACCATCACAATTTAACAAAGTTCCACTGAGTCTTATCGTTGAGGGAGAAAAAGCCATTGGTGCTTTGACTGCCACACTAATATTTGTGTTCGATAGACATGATTATGTGATAAAGATGTTTTATTGACTTTACTTTTAAATGTCTTCAGTGAAACCACAAGAGTTATCCAGGTAATTCCAAATGAGTGCCAATAAAACCTTCCAGTCACAATGTTTACTCTGTACATACCATACTTTTCTGAAAAACAAATTTAATAATATTTCAGAGTTGGAAAAAAAATTCTTGGAAATTTTTCTTACAGATGCCTTGGTTACCACTGTGCAGGACTCAAAAAAGAGTCAATTAAAGATGTAAAAACCCCCCTAGAAAAGCTTTTCTGGTTCACGTTTTCTGGTTCAGTGGGACAATACAGATTCCTTACATTTTAAAAAAATATATAAATTAAAAACTTAAAAATTTTAATGGATTTCTATTAGGGTTTGTAAAACACTTTTTGTTTACAAGACCCTAATATTGGTACTGAACTACTTGACAATCTCAAGATAAGCTGAAAAATTGACATATTCTGAAAATTTTCAGATATCGCCATGCATGGTGAAGCTTTCAAAGTGAATGTCTTTTCACACACAATTCACAATATGTCCAACTAGAATGCAGAAACTTTGCTTGGGAAACCGGGTAGGGTGGTTCAGATTTGCTATATTTATAGAGAGAACTGTAGTAAGTGTTCCTGAACCATGTTAAAGGCTTTCTCAGATTAAGAAAGGAAACCCAATCTCTGATGTTCTGGAAAGAGCAAGACTTTGAAAATAATAACTGCATGAACATCACCAGATTGTGGTTTATGAAAGAGAATTATACCACTAAGATGTTCTAAAGGCAAAGAAATGTGAGAAATGAAAAAAATAAAAAACTGTTTGAATCCCAGTCCCGAGGTAAATTTGAAGAATATTGGACTTTAGCTAATGCTGCAGTTCTAACATGCAAGAAACCACAACTAATAGCTACAGTGCTTATTCAGAATGGATTATAATTGTCCATGCACCTATCTGCTAAAATAACTTTTCCAACATTTGCGTACATACTTCTGTAGCACAATATACTGAATACCAGGACCTGTATTTACATATGGCTATGCCAGACCAAAAATATGTCTTCTCACCTGGATTATAGTAGGGCTCTGGTTAAGGATGAGACTAGTTTACTGCTTAACCAGTCTTGTCAAAGTCCTCTAACATTCACATGCTTGCAGGGTTTGTCTTGAAAACTTTTCCTTCATGAGGTCCAGAGTAGGATTAGTGGTCCACATGTTGAGGCTGTTTGAACAAAATCTTCCTGAGATAGTCTCTTCTTCCCTCAAATAAAACAAACATTTTATATGATGTGACATCAAAATCTTACAGTTCTTATAACAGATTTTTGTATATGCCTGTGGCTTACACTGTGGTTCTGATTCTCTTCAAACTGATGTCACTGATTTGGGATTGATTTCTGCTAGTGTCCGGTGCCCATGGCCCTTAGGGAAGCTATATTTAAAAAGTTAGGGTAAAGGTGGGATCCGCGGTTTGGCGTCAGCAGAGATGATGAGCCAGAGACAGTTGCTTGCACATGTGTAAGCCAGAGTGTTTGCAGGCAGCCTGCCATCAGAGTAAGTGGGTGGCTCAAAGTGACATGTTGTGGCCATTGAACCCAAGGAAAACCCATTTACTGGAAGTTTGATTCCTTTTGTTTGCATATTTGAGAGTGTGTGTTGTGCACGTTAGTTGCTCTCTAGCTGCATTCTTCTGCAGGGCCTCTCCTTGGAAATGTGCCCTGAAAGCAAAGCTTCTGGTTTTCAAAGTGCCTTAAAATCCACATGCATACTCAGATTTTTACTTTACGAGTATTGTCAAGGGGAAAAAAACATTATTTAAATAGAGGGATAATGAAATACTAGTAAGTAGCAGCATTAGGGTAAGGCCTTATACTCCTTCCTCATCTTCTGAACAATGAGACTGGTTGTTATTGAAGAAAAGCAAGTAGTTGTGACTCTCTTCAGTGTCAGCATGTTCAGAAAGGTTTCATAGCACCAGGAATCCCACCTGTAATAGAAGAGAAGGTATGAGGCTGACGTTTGAATAATGTGGTGCCATGATCATATTATGTTTATCGTGAAAAATGTACATAGAGAACAGCTGTCAGCTTCCTACAGTAATCCATCCAATCTTCACAAACCAAGGGCTCACATCTATCAGTTTCATCCTTCAGTACTGTAGTTATTGGAAAAAGGGGTCTGAAGGAAATGTCAGATGCTTGGAAAAATGCTAATCACACAGTCTCTTAAAAACAGTTAATAAATCTCAAATGATATCTCACCTACAAACTCGTATCAAAAGATCAAGCAGTGAACAAACAATTTTTAAATGATGCTGTAACCCAAAGGACAATTGCTGTAGACCCTTTCCACCCCTGTAAAAACGGAAATCCTGGTGCAACCTTACCTGTGGTTGTGCTACTGCCACACCATAATATTGCTATTCTACGTTACAGCCAGGTAGAGTTACTGATGCAAGTTGGAATCATTAGGTCAAAGGATTCCTCAGATACAGACCTCTTCCCTTCTCTCCATATCAATAAGGAGCTGATTTGAATATCAAAGTGCTTTAAAAATCCATATCCATTCGGGGAATGGCTGGAAAATTGGTATTCCACAACATGGGTTGGGACAGATTTGGGGAGATGGCAGCAGAGACCAACCCATTCAGATGAATGGGTCAGTTCACACCTCTGAGCGATTGTGCATTTTGGTGCATCTCCAAAGGTGTTCTCATTCATCTGACCTCATCCCATGGAGCTACATGAGCCACTTCACAAGGCCTTCTAGACAGGAACATTGACTGGGTGTCAGAATTCTGTCATCTTCTGCTTAGCTAACTACCATTTAACATGGAATAGGTGTATTGTTATACCATGGGCTTGTCTACACTGGCAAGTTTCTGTGCAGTAAAGCAGCTTTTTGCGCTCAAACTGCAGACACGTACACATTGCCAAGCCACTTTCTGCGCAGAAACTCCTCAGTTGCAGTGCTGTAAAAAAAACCACCTCGGTGAGAGTTGTAAGGCTATTTGCACAGAGGCTCCAGCGCTCTATTAATTATATTAATATCAGTTAATTAATGGAGATATCCCATCTCCTAGAACTGGAAGGGACCTTGAAAGATCAAGTCCAGCCCCCCTGCCTTCACTAGCAGGACCAAGTACTGATTTTTGCCCCAGATCCCTAAGTGGCCCCCTCAAGGATTGAACTCTCAGCCCCAGGTTTAGCAGGCCAATGCTCAAACCACTGAGCTATCCCTCCCCCCCATTGCCACTCTAGATACTTGATTGCTTTCTGTGCTGTAATTGGTCTCCGGAGCTGTCCCATAATGCATCAAGTGACCTCTCTGCTCATTGTTTTGAACTCCCTGGAGACATGCGCCCCTCCCCTTTCAAAATACCGTTTCTGACAACCCTTGAGTGCTGTGCTGATCTGCTCCGGGACACACAGCAAACCATTAATGTGGAGAGTGTGTGTGTGTGTGTGCGTGAGAGAGTGCTGTACAGCGAGCCCAGGGAGGGAGGCGGAGGCTGATGCAGGGGGTAGGAGGAACCCCGCCCTCAGGACTGGTTGTTTCCTGCTGCTGTCTGAACTTACAAGACAGCATGCTGACACACACGCTGTCCCCCAAAACAGTCTCTCCCCCCCATACACATACACACACTCCTGTCTCACACTCTCTTCCCCCCTCCCATTTTATTTGTGACATTATTCCAAGATTCCTCTTGTGACAAAGTACTTCAATACTAGTCGATCTTGATGCCGGAACATTGCTGATTTTTCCTCAGCTGACATCATAGACATAGATGTACTCCATAAAGATTTTTTTAATATAAAAAGTTCTGGATAAAGAAAGGAAACGGAAATACAGAAAATGAATAGCAGAATTGCCTTGAAATAATCTTTCAAACTCATTTCACAAGGTGCCAGTTGATGATCAAGCATTGTTTACAGTGTGTTAAAAATGTGTTTTTGTTTTTAATTATAGCACTGCTAATAGTTTTGTCATCTGTTATCAGGGAGGTAAAAGGATAATGACCTTGGAGATAACTGAGGATTGTCATTAAAACTGTTTTCTGCATCAAGCCAAAAACAGCATAATTTGGTTTTTAGACTCCTTAACTGTATCAGTGGCGCACTGTTTCTTTTAAGGCCATAATTTAAGAGCTAGAAAAATGTATTATATTGACAACATTTTTGATACTTATTTGCTCTTGGAAATCATCTCATCCATGATCTTCAAATGCTAGCACTCTATTTCCCGCCCTCTTTTAATTTAAGAACATGTTTAGGCTTCCAGCTGTTGAAATATGCAGACAGTTGCCTGTGGTGTCCTATCTGAAAATCCCTTCCAGTCGTCACACGGCCAATAAATAAGAAGTGATCTGTTGTTTGGAGAGCACAGCTGAAGTTTCATCTTGCCAGATTTTTGGGCAGCAGTGTAACTGTTAGGAATGCATGCCTTCCCCTCTCTCCCCCCATACTAGATGGGACACTTCTCGACTTGCGCAAGCAAACCAGTAACTCAAAGCTACTCACAAAATATAGCTAAAGATTTAAACTTAAAAACAAAATATGGAGCTTCTTAAATCTAGAACAACCCACAGAACTTTCATTTCTGGTTATTGAAAAACCTTTTGTTTCTGTCTTTCACCAACAGAAGTTGATCCAATAAAAGATATTGCCTCGCCCAGCTTGTGTGTTTAAATGTTCTGGGGCCAACATGGCTACAACACTGCAAGCAACTTAAGTTTCTGGGACTGTTTTGTAAAAGACCTTGTTCTAATGTTCCAGTTCCTTTGTAGGCCCTAGCTGTCCAGTTGCTTTCATTTGTAGTTGCTCTCCTGATGTATGGACTGTAGAAAGAAGGCCTTTATGGACTTTGTGGATACTTTAATGGCTTGAAAATATTAAACTATTTTTTGTACAGCCTGGTATTGTTTAGGTTGTTTGAATATTTCTTGCCATTTCCCAACATAAACATGTAGTCAGTCTGATATTGGCTTCTTGGTCTCCTTTCCAACTCACAGGCTTCATCAGTTAATTTCATACAATTGTGTCCTGTATCTGAATGATGTTTTAAGGTGACTAGCCAAGAAAGGGAGGAGATGTGACTGCTCCAATTATGTAATTTATTTTTTTTAATGCCCCTCTAACATATCTATCTCCTCTTTTGTTGTCTAGGGGCTGGTGTGAACTGGGAGACTACATGAGCATAGCTATGTCTCTCGGGAGTGTAAAAAATCCATGCCCTTAGAGACATAGCTATGCTGTTCTGTCTCCTGATGTAGACAGAAGAATTCTTCTGTCAGCCTAGCTACTGTCTCTTCAGAAGGTGGATTACCTATGCCAATGGGGAAATCCCTCCTGGACAGGGGTAATCTTTCATTTTTTGTCAAGGTCCAAATTTCTTGGTCAGGGTGTAGTCAAGGTCCAGACTCTTGAGAAGAAAATAACAACACTCTTGAAATAAGTAAATAAAAAGATTTTGTGGTCCATTCAAAAGCATCTGGCGGTCTGGATTTGGCCTGTGATCTGCCTATTGTCTACCTCTGACGTAGGTAATGTCTACACTGAACGGCTACAGCGGTGCAGCTAAGGCCATGTCTATACTACTGCTTATGTCGGCAAAACTTATGTCGCCCAGCAGTGTGAAAAAAACACATTCCTGAGCAACATAGGTTCGCTGGCGAAAGTGGTAATGTGCACAGCAGTATGTTGGCAGGAGAGCTCTCTCCTGTCAGCATAGAGCAGTTGCATAAGTGATCTTAGAGCAGTGCAGCTGCAGTGGTACAGTTGTGCTGCTGGAAGCTCACTAGTGTAGCCATATCCTAAAAGTTGAGTAATATAGTCTCATCCTACTGGCCTAAGGGTTTACGTCTGAAACCTCTCTGCTGGATGCGGTGTGTCACTTCTTTATACTAGCAGAGGTATCTTGAAACTTTTAATATCTTTATGCAGTTTTAATGATATACAAGGAAGGTTTGAACTGCTTATTTTAAAATGTAGTGGCTTAAAAACAAATCGATCAATACCAAACTGAATGACCTGTTAACCAGAAGAATTTACTCCATTGGTTTAAAAAGTAATGTAGAGGTGTCCTAGATGAAGATGCTCTAAAATGTATCTTCTCCGCATATTTTAGCAAGTTTGTGATTGCTAAACCAGCTAGAAGGATTTAAAACATCGTAGCTGTGTATTGTCTTGATAGGCTTTTCATTGTCAGTTCCTAATTTGAAATTATTTATTAGCTGAGCAACATTGATATGCTGCCTCTTTATAGTGCACGTTTTCATTATACCCTTGTCAGCAATTTGTAATGTAAAAAAGTGACAGTATGAAAGGCACTGTAGCTTGGTTAATATGTGAGACTTTTCATAATGACTCTATCCTTTGACGAGAGAGTTTCATTTCTATGTAGGGTATAATTTAAACAATGATGTCATTATCAGGATGAAACATATCTTATGACATGTCATGGCCTTGTTTTCTCAACGTGAGCTAGAGATGGTTTTTGCTTTTGGAACTGCAGGCCAGCAGTGTCTGAGGATTTTTTTTATTTTAATTTTTTAATGAATTCTGATACCTAAGTTCGCAAGACATTTTGGAGAGAGAACCTTTCCTAAACAGTTGGCAGGGCCAATACGGGTAAATTGGAGCCCCATTAATAATTATGTTGTGGCTGAGCATTGTTGGAATCTGCCTCTGTCTATATAATGAAAACCGTGCGCTGAGAGAGATTGGATGTTGAAATGGTTTTGCAGTTCCCGACTTCCCCTAGTGGAGTTGGATTAGTGCAATATTGCATCTACCTCATGGTATGAAATATCCAACAATGAAACAAATGGATTATGATGTATTAGCCTTCACTGTATTGTCCTAGCTCAGAACCTGTGTTTCTAAAATATAATTCAAAGGGATACTGTCACCTCTTAGGTCACATTTGTCTGAACTGTTTTACTTACCATTGCCAATTATATCTTAGACTGGATTGTTAAAATGGAGAGAGATTAGACGGAAAACAATATTTTCAGTGAATTGTGTTTATTTGGCAGCACTTTATGTATAGTCTGTTCCACTTCTAGTCTTTTGCCTAGCATAATGGCTTCACTCTCGTGCTCTGCTTTGGGTGGAGTTCATATACATGCTCTCCCTTGTGCATGGCAAGAGAGTAGTTAACAGTAATACAGCACCCTGTTGCTGCTTTTGAGATTGGGTCCTGGGAGGATGCCCCTGTCTTTCCCAGCCGACTGTAAAAGTTCGGAGGGGAGCTGGGATGTGGTCAGGAGGTTGTCCTCTCCCATGCTTCCTAGAGGCTTGAAGGGGAGAAATTTGGGGTATGGGGTTCCCCATAACTCCTTTCATGGAGCCTAGGAAGGAAACAGTTGGGAAGATTCCACCTCCCCTCCCACTTCCCCTGCCATCTCACTTATAGGTAGAGGGAGGGGAGGAGCAGCAAGATCGAACTGGCTTTCTTCTCTCCCTAGTCTCCCAACACAGTAGGAATGAGGATTATGTAGGAGGCAAGTGATGTGTAAGAGGAACAATAGGCTTCATCTTCCTCACTGGGCCCTATGTGGAGCCATGGTAGAGGAGCACTAAAAAGGGACAGGAGGAATATCTCCTCCTTGGAGCTGGTTAGGAGTGGAGGAGATCCACTCATCTAAGCATCTGTAGAGCCAGGCAGGAGCAGCTGCACCTTAGAGTTAGGTCTAATGGTTGCTTCCAATTTCTTTTCTGAGCCTCGTCCATGGCATGGGGCTCTTTGTTCCTGGGTACATTCGTTTACATGCCCAATCATGCTCTTGGTCCCCTGAAGTTTGTGTGATATTGTTGTTTAGAAGTGAAGGGAAAAAGAAAGTGGTTTTGGTTTTTTTTTTTAAAGGGGCCAGAATTGGAGGGAACGAGTTTAAATGGGTTGGGGTCAGAGATAGCTCAGTGGTTTGAGCATTGGCCTGCTAAACCAAGGGTTGTGAGTTCAATCCTTGAGGGGGCCACTTAGGGATCTGGGGCAAAAATCAGTACTTGGTCCTGCTAGTAAAGGCAGGGGTCTGGACTCAATGATCTTTCAAGGTCCCTTCCAGCTCTAGGAGATAGGATATCTCCATTAATTTTTTTTTTCAATTTAATTTAATTGGTAGCTGAGTCAGCCATCAGGTATGCTGTCAGATTTTGATAAAATTTGTAGAAATTAAACGGGCAGTGACACTTAACACCATTGGACACACTAATCTGGCCTGCCAAGTGATAGAGAAATACTTACATCAAAATTTTATTCTACATGTTTCTGTGGTAACAATCCTTCAGGTATTGTGGTTCAATCTGACCTGTTGGTAGGAAAAGCAAAACTCCCGTCTTACAGAAAATGAAAGGATCCTCCTCTGAAAGAGATTGTTCTATAGGTGAGCATTCAAATCTGATACCTATCCTGGTACATACTGAGTGTTGGAATGAATCAGTAAGTTTGGCCTCATGATGTTTTATACAAAGTGTTACGGTCCAACAACTATGAATCATTTGCTCAGCTCTTTATTTGCGTCAATCAGACCACATGTAAGAGAGGCTTTGCTCATAGTCTGGAATGCAGGACCCAGGGAAGTATGCTAATGAAAGTTTCAAACAGATTCTCTTGGAACTGGCTTCAACGCTCTGACTGATACTCTAGAGAAATGCACATGGTTAAATTATAAACATTTTTCATTTCTTCTTGTGTATTGGCTGAAATTATAATTACAGTTATGTTACTGATCACTGTGAACTTTCCCTGTGCAGAAGAATTAATAGTTTCCTTTTAGTGAATCCTCTTGGTAAACAGAATATTTACAAAGGTGGTCTTTTCAGTTAAAAAGGCTTACCGATTTTCCCCTATCTGCTACAGAAATCTAGGTTCTAGTTAAATATTGGAACCATTTTACATGTAATCAGAACTGGTTTTGTCAAATTAACCTCCCTGTCAGTCTTATTTTAGGAGTCCCTACACCCAGTGTTATCTGAACCTTGAATGATTTAGTAAGAGGCTTTAGCCGTAAGAGGTAGCTTCATGGCATTGCATGTATATAGCTTTGTTTGGACACTCTCTTCATAAAAGAGGTTGCCTGCCCTTCTACCAGAACTCTTGTTTTTTGCCTGTCCATTATCTTGGAATTGCTGGTACCTGGCCAGATGTAATTTTTTTTTCTTCTTTGAAGAAAATTCAAAAACTAGACATTGAACCTCTTCCAGGAAATAAAGGGCAAAATCCTACATTTTCCTTTTGAGAGTTCGGATTTAGTTAGCAATAGGACAAGTAGCATTCTCTGCAGTATAACAATTGTCAGCACAATACAGAAGATCCAGTGACTTTCCTCTTCCCCTTGCCCCCTAGTTTGCCACTCCCCACTTGTGTTGACACACAGCCTTTCCGCCTGCTCTCGTCCCCAACCGTTCTTCCTGCCCTCGTCCCCTAACTTTCCTGGCCCCTCCTCTCACTTTTAACAGGTTCCATTGCTTAATTTATCTTCTCTTCATCTTCATACTCTTCAAATGCATTGTCTACAACTGCTGGCTTGAGTTAAGTTTCTTCCAGATTTGATCTTGTCCCTCTCCAATCTGACTTTTGCCCTCTGTAGTACATTGAAACTTCTTTCACCAGTGTCTTTTTATAACTTTTTGATTGGGTGTACCCGGCCCTTTGAGGCCCCTACTGGAGGCCTGGTGATCCTCCCACACCCTATCCCAGAAAAAGGAATATGGGTCCTCCCTGCAGCCTTTCCAGGCAGGTCTGGAAGTGGCCAATCAGAATGCAGCAGGCTTAGTTAAAAGGAGCTGCAGGAGCTGAGCAGTTCAGTTGCTGGCTAGGACCCGAAGGGTGAGGAACACTGGAAGGCTGTGAAACTCTCCAGGCAAGGAGGCCTGCTCTGGGAGAGACCCTGCTCAAGCAGGGAACAGACAGAGGGAGGGAAGGGAGTCAGTTGATGTCAGGTCAGACTGTAGAACAGAGATCTCTTCTGAATGCCATGGGATGTCTGGAAATCCCCTGTTGCTTTATGTAGTCCATCTGTGGAGTATTACTGGTTTATTAGAATTTTTTTCTCTTAAACATCTGTTTTTTGCAACATCCATGTCTTTAATTTAGTAAACCAAGAACAGAACTTTCTAATTTCTTTGGCACTAGCTTTGGAGAACTGTCTTATAGTAGACCCTCTTTAATCAGCAGCAGGTGATCTGAATGTTCAGTTAATCTCGAGAGGAACAGATTTGTATAGGCAGTGTAGTCTGATAACTCTAGTTACTGCTATGCAACCTAGCTTTTATATACTAACTAATATTGGCTCCAATTCCCATGAAGGGTATTCTGTAGTATGGCTGGACTGCTGCATTAGTGCCCCGTGCTGTCATTTGAAGGCTAATCCTATACTAAGGCTATGGCTACACTTGCAGATGTAGAGCGCTGGGAGTTAAACCAGCCCTCGAAGACCACAGCAGGGAAAGCGTTTCCATGTGTTTACACTGTCAGCTGCAAGTGCAGTGGCGTGGCCGCTTTAGCAGCTCTTGCAACGCCACAGAGAGCAGTGCATTGTGGTAGCTATCCCAGTGTGCAAGTGGCTGCAGTGTACTTTTCAAATGGGGTGTGTTAGGAGTGTGACAGGGACTGTGTTGTGTGTGTACATGGGGGGAGAGACAGTGTGTGTTGGGGGTCAGAGTGTGTGTCAGCATGCTGTCTTGTAAGTTCAGACAGCGAGACAGCGGCAGGGGGAAACCCCGACATCCGCTCCCTCTCCCCCCCCCCCCACCTTTCTCTCGCACTCACCCCGCCTCTGCAGCAGCAGCATTCCACAGTAATGGTTTGCTTTGTGTCCTGGAGCAGATAAGCATGCGGGCTGTCAGAAACAGAGCTTTGAAAGGGGATATTCACATGCCTGCAGCAGAGTTCAAAACAATGACCAGAGTGGCCACTTGACTTCAAGGGATTATGGGACGTTTACGGAGGCCAGTCACAGCGCAATAATGCAACACATCGTCCACACTGACACCCGGGCGTTTCAGCCAGGGTGCAGCAAGTTCTATGCTTCTTGTGGAGGTGGATTGCCGTGGAGTCTAGGCGCTCTTAAGTGCCTTGCCAGTGTGGTCAACTCAGGAGTTAGGACACCCAGGGCTGATTTAATGCGCTCTAATTTGCAAGTATATCCAAGCCCTAAGAAGCTAATAGGGCTTTAAATGTGTAGAGGCCAACCATTAACAGCTGCTACATGCAAATTGTTTTCAGATACCATTTGAATGTTGACCTAAGAACAGCTGATTTTCAAATATAGCAAATGGCTAAAATTTAGACTAATGAGCAAGCAATATTTCTCTTTTACTGAAGATTTTAAAGCAAATGAGAATGACCTTTGCTTTAGAAAAAGAGGCTTGCAGTAGTGTTTCCTTTTGTTTTTCCTTCTTGTTTGTGAGTATGTACATAATAGTGTGCTTTTTCCTTTTAAAAGAGATGTGATACAGTAATTTCACATGGGCTTTAGTTTGATCAACTGCATCCTGAGAAAATACCGTTGTACTCTGAAAAGTGATTGGGGGGCAGAGGGGGGGTGACATTGTGGGGTTTTGGGATTCGTTATCAAATGTGCTTAGCATGCAAGCGTTGAGACAAATTGTTAGTGCTGCAGACTCAGCCTGGGATGTGCGTTAGGATGAGAATTTTCCCTCTTGCACATGATCATCAGTAATAAAGGTTCTGCAGGCCAAATTAGGTCCTTAGTGACATCCTTGTGATCTCATTAGTGCCAGTGGGTTTGCTCAGGTGTAACTGATTGAAACTTTGTAAACAATTCTGTTTGATTCACAAGAAGGCATAGAGTCTCCACTCTATGGTGGCATTTTTACATAGTGACTGTGCAGAGTAGGACTGCACTTAGAGCTGTCCAGGAAAAACTATACGCAGGTGAAGTGGGGTGTTGAATTTGGTATAGGGTTGTGCCCTGCTTAGCCCCCTTCTCTCACTTCTTGTACCCCTTTGAAAATCCTCTGCGGTTAATTCTTCAGGGGAAAGTCCCAAACTACAGTCTGCCCCACTAACACCTTCAGGATAAAACTGGAAAGGATCATGTCTGTTTCGTTCAGTAATTGTTGGGTAAGTGGCAAAGGCCAGGTCAAAACTTGGTTGGGAAGATAACCAAAAATAAAGGTGGACGGAAAGAAGCAGAAGACAAGCTTCAAAGAAAGAGCTAAACTGAAATAATGCATGGGGAAAAAGTTTCCTACCCCACATTGACCTGGGACTGAAGTAGGTTCCTAACGGATTTGTGCGTTAATGAACAGCTTTTGTAATTTGAAGAGATTCCTAGCAGAGTATATAAACTCAAGCAAAGTGCACCAGGAATCTTCTAGGAAGAGCTGCAGGAAGGCGGGATTAACATGACCAATCAGATACTGCACATGTAAAGGTGGTGGAGGGCAGCCTGTGCTCTGAACTTCAAGTGAAAGTTGTGTGTTCTGAATTTGCATTCCCTTTTCCTTTTGAGAGCAGCCAGGGAGAGAGAGGACCAGCAGAGAGACTAGAAAGAAGCAGAAGGCAGACCTCTGTGGGGAAAGAGGGAGTAGCTTCTCAGGGCCCTTGGGAGAAGCCTAATGCAATGGAGAAAGCTGTTATATTTGGTCTGTTAGTAATCAATATAGTTAAACTTGGAGTTGTCGCCAAACTTCTCTTCCCCTTCCAACCTCTTGAAAACAAAAGCCCCTAACAGTAGATCTTTATCTGATATTAATAAATTGAATTTTTGTATCTGAGTCTTTGATTTAAATGGAAAACATCAAGTATTCCAGGTTACAAAGTAGCAGCCGTGTTAGTCTGTATCCGCAAAAAGAACAGGAGTACTTATTTGTTAGTCTCTAAGGTGCCACAAGTACTCCTGTTCTTTTATCAAGTATTCCGTTATCTTAATTTCTCTGTAACACCTTGAAATCCTGAAACTGAAATCTTACAGTTTCCTCTCTTACTGTCACTTCCCTAGCGATTTTCTATGGGGCTATTCATGAGTGTTGGGCTGTGCAGGCAATTTTTTCAGAATACTTACATGTTTTTACTTTGAACTTTTCTTTCTAAACTGATGTGAAGAAAGAAAAACGTTAGGCAAAATGTCTGGCCTACAAACCTAGATAATATTCACTCATGTTTGTTCAAAATCTATGGACCTGGGCATTTTCAACACAAATGTTTAGTGAGTTAAGTTAGGCTATGTGTACTCAACGCTTTATGTCAGCATAATTTTTCACTCAGGGGTGTGAATAAATCACCCTCCTGAGCGACACATGTTACACTGACATAAGCGCTGGTTTGGACAGCACTATGGTAGTGGGAGAGCTTTTCCTACTAACATGGCTACTGCCTCTCGCAGAGCTGCAGTACTCAGTGTGTAGACAAGCCCTTAATGAAACTAGTTTTGTTGCACAGATTCTGCTGCTCTCTAAAGTCTTTTCTTTATAACTCTGACAACTTATGGTATTACTGGAATACACTTGTTGCAAACTGATCCGCTGCCCTAAGTGTATTGTGGTGGTATGATTTCTCGAATACTGAAATGATTTCCTGAACCTGGTGAGTTTTAGACGCTTTTGCTTGGAGTTCCTACCCTGTAGTTTACCTGTAACTGAAATGGTCCATGTTGCAGATATAAACCATAGTTGGTGATACACATACTTCATGCCATTTGGGGCAAATATTGCATTAAGAGCCTGTTTACTCTGTATAGGGCCATGAGAAAAATGTCATATGATAAAGATGAACTGTGATTTTTGCCAAATCAAAGTACTAAAATACAACTACTGTGCATTTGTTGTGTATTTCCTCTAAAAGTGCTCCTCTTTGAATGTCAAGGCAACTGTACTGATGTTTAAATTATGCAAAAGCCTTGTTGGCAGTCTAAGGCTTGTCTTTGCAGCAAAGTTTACTCAAATTAACTCGAGTGTTGCCCTGAATTCAAGTCCTGCCCACACAAAAACCTTTAACTCGAATGTGGTGGTGCTGTTTAACCCAAATTAGCTGGCCTGCCAGGGACTACAGGCTACACTACTGCTAACACAAACAGCTCTTTGTAGTTCAGGTGCGGCTCCTCTCATTTCAGTCTAGGCTAACAAGTGTAGATAACTTGAGTTATCTCTGCAGTGAAGACTGACCCTCAGCTGGCTGATCTGTGGCTAGCCTGTAGACTCTTGTGTCTGTTTCTTGTAAGTACCTGCCTAACTTAACGACAAACATTTTGTAGCAGGATCACTGACCATTTCTCTCCTTTCCCCATCTCTATCATAATCTTCCGCTGGAGAAACAGTGAAGGTGAAACCAATGTTTTCACTCCCCAAAATATCCCAAGTGTTTTTGGAGGTTCAGCTCCTGGGCTTTCACAGGCAGCCATTTCCCTGTTGTTCTGTGGGAGTGGAGAGAGTGAAGCTGACCAGGACTCCAGTTTTGTTTGACGTCACTGAAGATGGCACTATGGGTAGTGGTAATACCATGAGTGCTATAAAGTGTATGGGTGAGGTGAGAGAAGACATGGGAGGGAGGAGATGTGAAAGAGGAAAGATCAGTGAGTAACTAGTGGTGTGAAAAGCTGCTAAGAATTTCAGGCTATTACAGAAACATGCATAGAATAACTGCAAACTATCAACTAAGATGAAGATGCGAATCTGAGACTAAGGTGTTGTCAACCTTGCCTTATGGTTCAGAAACGTGGACTACATGTGCTAGGCGCATCAGGAGACTGAACAGCTTCCATTTGAGAGGCCCGTGCAAGATCCTGAAAATCAAATGGGAGGCAAAATACCAAACACAGAGGTGTTGTAGTGCGCAAGACTGACACGCTTAGAAACTACTATCAAGAAGAGGAGATTGCGATAGCTCAGTCATGTCAGAAGAATGGGAGGAGACCGTATCCCCAAGAATATTTTGTATAGCTATAACCTCTAGAAACCGGGGTTGCCCTTTATGGCAGTACCATGACATGGGCAAAAATGATATGAAGTCATTCAGCATCAGTGTACTAAGCTGGAAGGAGCGTGCAGAATCCTGTCCAATCTAGAGGGAATAATCTGGCACTGGGCACGCAACAGAAAGCGGTTTTGATCCAGAAGATGGAAGCAAAGTGAGAGAAGAAAGCAGTGTGCTGTAATCTTGGACTCCAACTCAGACAACACATGGATCTATGAAATTTGTAACAAGCTGTATCGCTCCCAAATTGGGCTTGTCAGCCATAAACGGATTCATCAAGCACCTGACTAGACCGTGTACATTTACCCATGATCCAGTGGATAGATGGTTGCCTATCAGGCTTTCAGTTTCTTATCCAGTACTGGTTAAATTAATATCTTAAAGAAACTCAGAATGAGATCTTACTCACTAACGACTTGCAATTCTGTCCTCTCCTTTTAAAAGCTTTTTTGGGGTAGGGAGGCAGAGAAGGGTCAGAAGATTTCCCCATGTGAAACACAAGCCCTATAACATTAATTGTTGCAATTTGGACAATTGCTTATTGTCTATTACTACTTTTTTAACCTATGGGTATGTTCTGTGGTCTTTTGTGGTCTTCTATGGAAGGCAGGCACATTTATACTCAGTCAAACCTTTTTTTTTCTGTAAATACAAAAACACTTCTGAATTGAATTACATTTTGTTTAAATGCAAAAGCTATGCAGTGATTTTTTTTTTTTTTTCAGACTAAATGTACATGCTCAGAAGTCAGGAAATAGTTGGTTGTCCCATGAGAAGTACAACTCTTCTTATTTTATATAAAGACATATACACATACAGTCTATTACCCTGTTTTGTTGAGTATTATGCAACTTGACTGTGTGTGTGTAACATAGTGGTAGTTATGGTTACTGTGTGGAAACAACTATTTGAAAATCTCTAGCAGTGCTCATAAAATCTCAGCTATGCGGTTGCATTAATTTATTGCTGGCCTGCCTTTTAAAAGGGGAACCCACCCAGCTATACATAAACAAAAACCCCACTGATCAGTGTTTTTTGAACATGCAATCTAGGAAGCCATCCCTCTTCTTTAATAGTTCTTGTATATTCTATCTATTTTTTCAAGGAGTTGGTGATAGTTGTATATGTTTTTTTCTAAATTTCCACATTATGATGGTGGCTTCTGGTAGTGTCCACCACATTAAAATTAGATTTTTTGTGTGTGTGTTTCATTCATTTGCTGTATGCTTAGGGAGTCCTGCAGGAGATTCTGTCAGTGTAGTAATGATAGATTTACTGCTCCTCCTTATAGCAGATGGTTGCCAATCTACCTAAACCGCTAACAGCAATTCATATCATACCAAGCTAAACTTACAGCAAATCAAGAGGAAAAAATCTAATTCCAATAACCAAGGCCGTCTGTCTTTGCATTGAGAAATCTTTATACTTAGTCATCTCTATTTAGTAAAAAAATCTGAAAGTTAGCCAAAATCTGGTAAGCATGTCATAGGGTAGAGGAAAATTGCATTCCATTCCAAAGAAGGGGATACAAATAGGAATATATAGTAGGGGAGAGAAATTTAGTGTGTGTATGTATAGAACAAGAAATTGACCTTGACTGAATTACATTCAGAAAAGCATTTAAAATTCACAATTTAGTACTCCAGTGCACTATGCATCATTGTTCTGCTGAGACCCAGGTGATCCACTCCCTTTTTCTTCCAGTTTGCTGATTCCTTTGCTTCAGTTTTCATCTACTGTTTTATTTTAATGTTCCTCTAATAAACAGTATTACACAAAATAAAATGTGTATAACTTCATAGTATTATTCTCTGACAACTGGTCTGATTGGATTAAGCTGTAAATGTATTTTTCTCTGCTTGTAATGCTTAACATTGCTTAATTACTTGTGTACTCTTTAAAAAGGGAGTGACCGCAAATAACATCCATATTTAACTGAGGCACAGTTTCTAGTCTTACTGTGTACCTTCCAGCTAGATTAAATTTGTATGTTACCCAAGAAACTGACCACACCCATGTCCTATAATTCACTTTATTATTAAGAGATTAATAAAACATGTGGGGTAGTGTCACAGTTTAAGTAAATCTGCAGTATTTATTTGTGGAGATGTCATGCAATAGCTTTCAAGAATGAGGCCTAGTATAAGAGAAAATTAAATAATATTGCACACTACATAATATATATCACACAACGACAGAGCTACAGATTTGAACAACAATTTCAGTTATTGTAGAAGCATTTGTAGTGGTGAGCATGTGTGATATGGCATTATAACTTTCAAAGGCTGACAGTAAATCAAGTGTTACATTTGCTGTTGGAAGTTTGATACCGTTATACTTCCAGTTTTTTTTTCGTGCTTGCAAAACTGTTTGTGGTATTAATTCCTTGGATTTGAGTATGTCAAGGTGGCAACCTCTTAACTATTTTTAAATTTTAAGTATGCTACTGCTTATAAAAACTGCTATATTGATAGCCCTGAAAAAGGAAATTGTTCCCACAGGAGAGTATCAGTTCAATTTTTTTTCTGCACTAATCTGATGTTCCTCAACTCTTCTTCTGGAGAATCACCAACAAGATTTTAAAACTGTAGAAGTTCAGTCCCTTGACTTTCTGTAGTAACCATTGCACTTGTCACCGGGACCAGATGGCATTCACCCAAGAGTTCTGAAAGAACTCAAATGTGAAGTTGCGGAACTGTTAACTAAGGTTTGTAACCTGTCCTTTAAATCGGCTTCTGTACCCAATGACTGGAAGTTAGCTAATGTAACGCCAATGTTTAAAAAGGGCTCTAGAGGTGATCCCGGCAATTACAGACCGGTAACGTCTGTAGCGGGCAAATTAGTCGAAACAATAGTTAAAAATAAAATTGTCCGACACACAGAAAAACATAAACTGTTGAGCAATAGTCAACATGGTTTCTGTAAAGGGAAATCATGTCTTACTAATCTATTAGAATTCTTTGAAGGGGTCAACAAACATGTGGACAAGGGGGATCCAGTGGACATAGTGTACTTAGATTTCCAGAAAGCCTTTGACAAGGTCCCTCACCAAAGGCTCTTATGTAAATTAATATGCCATGGGATAAAAGGGAAGATCCTTTCATGGATTGAGAACTGGTTAAAAGACAGGGAACAAAGGGTAGGAATTAATGCTAAATTCTCACAATGGAGAGGGGTAGCTAGTGGTGTTCCCCAAGGGTCAGTCCTCGGACCGATCCTATTCAACTTATTCATAAATGATCTGGAGAAAGGGGTAAACAGTGTGATGGCAAAGTTTGCAGATGATACTAAACTGCTAAAGATAAGTCCAAAGCAGACTGTGAAGAACTTCAAAAAGATCTCACAAAACTAAGTGATTAGGCAACAAAATGGCAAATGAAATTTAATGTGGATAAATGTAAAGTAATGCACATTGGAAAAAAATAACCCCAACTATACATACAATATGATGGGGGCTAATTTAACTGCAACAAGTCAGGAAAAAGATCTTGGCGTCATCGTGGATAGTTCTCTGAAAATGTCCACGCAGTGTGCAGAGGCGGTCAAAAAAGCAAACAGGATGTTAGGAATCATTAAAAAGGGGATAGAGAATAAGACTGAGAATATATTATATGCCCTCATCTCGAATACTGCTTACAGATGTGGTCTCCTCATCTCAAAAAAGATATACCGGCACTAGAAAAGGTTCAGAAAAGGGCAACTTAAATGATTAAGGGTTTGGAATGGGTCCCATATGAGGAGAGATTAAAGAGGCTAGGATCTTCAGCTTGGAAAAGAGGAGACTAAGGGGGGATATGATAGAGGTATATAAAATCATGAGTGATGTGGAGAAAGTGGATAAGGAAAAGTTATTTACTTATTCCCATAATACAAGAACTAGGGGTCATCAAATGAAATTAATAGGCAGCAGGTTTAAAACAAATAAAAGGAAGTTCTTCTTCACGCAGCGCACAGTCAACTTGTGGAACTCCTTACCTGAGGAGGTTGTGAAGGCTAGGACTATAACAGAGTTTAAAAGAGAACTGGATAAATTCATGGTGGTTAAATCCATTAATGGCTATTAGCCAGGACGGGTTAGGAATGGTGTCCCTAGCCTCTGTCTGTCAGAGGGTGGAGATGGATGGCAGGAGAGAGATCACTTGATCATTGCCTGTTAGGTTCACTCCCTCTGGGGCACCTGGCATTGGCCACTGTTGGCAGACAGGATACTGGGCTAGATGGACCTTTGGTCTGACCCGGTATGGCCTTTCTTATGTTGTAATGGTGGTGATTTTGGTGCTGTGCACTTTTCGGATAGTAACTAAAGGGCTTTTCGACATGGGGATACTGTGGAATGGTGAGAGAATTAACTAAAAGTGTGAAGTTAAAGCGCATAAATTAAATCTCTTTAAACCTCTATCGGGATGCTCTCATTAAGAAGCAAAGTGGCCTTAGTTTGTTTATCTTAATCCAAGATTAAGAGAAATGAGACAATGAGTTCCTTACACAGAGTTCACTGCCATCAGATGGTAATGTATTGTCATCACTACCAATCAATGTGTGACTCAAACCAGTGTTTTAAATTTGAAAGGCTTTTGTAGCCATTGCAGTTTAATTGTAAACTTTCACCTGCCAGCAGGATACAGATACCAGTTCTTCTAATTCCTGTGCATATTTCTATTATTTATTCTGTCCTACTTGTTAGCTTTGCTTATGAATATTTGACTTGCACCTAGAAATGAAATTTCATGTGCTGTTACTACATAATGGGGTTAACATTTAAATGTTCTTGTTTTAAATTTATAACATTTTTTTATCCTAGCCTCTTTGTTTGCTAAGCTAAAGTAGCTCATGTTTGATAGCTAGTTTTACACATACTTAAACTCTGTACTTCTGATCATCCTTATATGCTTTACCTTGCCTCACTATACAACACTAAATCATACTGTCTTGTTTATCTTTTCAAGAGCTGTTTCTCAAAAAAAAAAAAAAAAAAAAATCTAGCCATTTGAATGGCTTAATTCCATCTATGAAAACTGTTCACTTCTAGTCATAAGTCTTAAATGGTATTGAGGTATTTAAAAGCTTGTCCCTCTATTGTAGTTTTGTATACTGTTTATTCTTCTACATTTCTGACAAAAACTACACATGATTAACTTTACAATTTATACTTTTGATTCCTTCCAGTTTCCTGTGGGTATTTTTTTTTTTTTTGGTACGCTGTTGATTTTCATCATAAGTTTTCAGGGAAGCACCGTGCACACTGGTACTCTTAAAATAAATGATTTACAATGTGTCAGTGTATAGATTGTTAATCCTGAAACCATGATTGTTGCAACTCTTTAAGCCCTGAAAAACTTCCTACTTCTTATTAAACTGCTTATTGGCTTTTTAATAAGCCCTTCGAGATCAATGGACAAAAAGCGCATATAATATCCTATATGATTATCATTTTATCCCCTTCTATTCTAGCCATACACTCTGATCATTACTATTCCATCTGAGGATGATAGGAGAGCACTATTTCTTCAGATACTCTTCACTCCTACTAGAAGGTCCAGAATGACATAGATTGAGTGCTTTTTCTAGGTTTGTGCATCCACCCTTCCAGAATATTTTGGATTTCCCTTGCCTATTAAGAATGATGAGTTTTATTGATTCACCATCTCTTTGCTCAAAAGTTACTACATTTCAATGTAAGCTACTCCATCTCCCTTAAAAAGCTGAGCATGCTGCTTCTGCAGCATTTGCTAGCATGTTGAGATGCCAAACAGGGCACATGGTTATATATGTGACCTCCAGTAGGCTTCATCTACTTTGATCCTCTTTTGACTAGATTATTCATTTATTAATACTTACAACTTCTGGCAATAGTGGTACAAATAGAATATGAATTTTGTAGTCATTCTTCAGGAAACTTTGGACTTTGACTTTTATTTCAACTTCGTCCAAGATGTAAAATGGTGCTAGTCATCCCAGATTTTCATAAACCAAGTCCAGAAGGGACTCCTGTGACCATCTCATCTGATCTCCTGTATAACACAGGTCATAGAATTTCTCCAAAATAATTCTTAGAGCAGATTTTTTTGGAAAAAGTCCAGTCTTGATTTTTTAAAAATGGTCAGTGATGGAGAATCTCCACCACAACCCTTGGTAAGGCATTTGATGTGACCGTGATAGGCGTGGAATAAGGACCTCAACAGAATAACCTTTAAATGATCAGACTGCCAGTCTATTCTCTTCTTGCTCCAATGAATACAAAACAAAAAAACCCAACCAAAATCGCACTCTTCCTTATGTTTTTGACTTTTAGCTACCAATCAAGGATGACCATGGCTGCTTTTTTCATTATCTATATTGGGTATTTCTCAGGTGCCTGTCATTTGGCAGATATGTAAGAGCTCTAGGAACCTAGTTGTCATTCACAACTGTCATGTTTCCATCCAAATTCAGCCATTACATTGAAATTGAAAAAGAGATCATAGTATCTAGTTGGTATTTAAACTTCTTAGTAGATGTCATTTGATCAGGTAAGACCACTATGTCTTCACTATTGTAAAACTAATTCATGCTGAGAGTTCACCTTAGGGTTACCAATTTCAAGCAAGCACATAAACACAATTTTAAAAACGTATTGAGGTAAATGAATCTCAGTATATTTCATTTTGGCAAATTGTGATTTAATTTATGCTTATTGGATACTAGTAATATACTGTAGTATAAATATCTATGTGGTATGTTGCCTATAATTAGGGCTGTCAAGCGAATAAAAAAATTAATCGTGTGATTAATTGCACTGTTAAACAATAATAGAATACCATTTATTTAAGTACTCTTGGATGTTTTCTACATTTTCAAATATGCCGATTTCAATTACAACACAGAATACAAAGTGTACAGTGCTCACTTTATATTTATTTTTGATTACAAGTATTGCACTGTAAAAAATCAAAATAAATAGTATTTTTCAGTTCACCTAATACAAGTACTGTGGTGCAATCTCTTTATCATGAAAGTTGAACTTACAAATGTAGAATTATGTACAAAAAAACTTGCATTCAAAAATAAAACAATGTAAAATTTTAGAGCCTGCAAGTCCACTCAGTCCTACTTCTTGTTCAGCCAATTGCTCAGACAAATAAGTTTGTTTACATTTTGCAGGAGATCATGCTGTCCGCTTCTTGCTTACAATGTCACCTGAAAGTGAGAACAGGTGTTCTCATGGCACTGTTGTAGCCGGCATCGCAAGATATTTATGTGCCAGATGCGCTAAAGATTCATATGTCTCTTTATGCTTCAACCACCATTCCGGAAGACGTGTCCATGCTGATGATGGGTTCTACTCGATAGCAATCCAAAGCAGTGCAGACCGACTCATATTCATTTTCATTATCTGAGTCAGATTCCACCAGCAGAAGGTTGATTTTTTTTGTTTTGTTTTTTTGTTTGGTGGTTCGATTCTGTAGTTTCTGCATTGGAGTGTTGCTCTTTTAAGACTTCTGAAAGCAGGCTCCACACCTTATCCCTCTCAGATTTTGGAAGACACTTCAGATTCTTAAATCTTGGGTCAAGTGCTGTAGCTATCTTTAGAAATCTCACATTGGTACCTTCTTTGTGTTTTGTGAAACCTGCAGTAAAAGTGTTCTTAAAATGAATCACGTGCTGGGTCATCATTCGAGACTGCTATAACAGGAAAAATATGGCAGAATGCAGGTAAAACAGAGCAGGGGACATACAATTCTCCCCCAAGATGTTCAATCAGAAATTTAATTAACACTTTTTTTTTTTTTTTTTTTTTAGTGAGCATCATCAGCATAGAAGCATGTTCTCTGGAATGGTGACCAAAGCATGAAGGGATATATGAAAGTTTAGCATATCTGGCACGTAAATATTGTGCAATGCCAGCTACAAAAGTGCCATGCGAACGCCTGTTCTTACTTTCTGGTGACATAGTAAATGAGGAGAAGAGGGCAGCATTGTCTCCCTTAAATGTAAACAGACTTGTTTTTCTTCACGATTGGCTGAACAAGAAGTAGGACTGAGTGGACTTGTAGGCTCTGAAGTTTTATATTGTTTTGTTTGAGTGCAGTCATGTAACAAAAAAGTCTACATTTGTAAGTTGCACTTTCACAACAAAGAGAGTGCAAATATTTGTAAGCAAAAATAATATACACTTTGATTTCAATTACAACACAGAATACATATATATGAAAATGTAGAAAAACATCCAAAATATTTAATAAATTTCAATTGGTATTCTATTATTTAACAGTGCAATTAAAACTGCTATTAATCACGATTAATTTTTTTGTTAATCATGTAAGTTTACTGCGATTAATCGACAGCCCTACCAAAAATACAACTAGAATGTATTTATGATAAAATTTCTTACTAATTTGCTATTCACTGGCTATTAAATATCTGCTGAGAAATGTGTTTAGAGCACTGGCCATTACAATTAATGGGAGTTATGAGGTTTGCGGGTTAACAAAATGAGACGGGTAGTGAGGTTGTGCCTGGAAACCTTTCATCAGCTAGTGTCAAGCACATATTCCTGTCAATGTCCTTGAGAAAGCAGCCAGGCAAACAGAGTCTGTATTCACTTAAAAAATTGACTTCCTTTAATTTTCCCCCATGCTCCTTCTGTGCTGTCCAACATATTTGAAAGAAGCGACAGTTAATTGCTAAGAAAAATATCGTATGGCTCCTTAAGAGAGGTCACGGTAATTGGTTCCTTATATTTATTCTATGGTAAGGGAAATAAAGGCAACACAGCTTAAATCTTTTACATCTAGATGGATAAAGCTGTCAAATCATTGCTTGAAAGATTTGTCCTCACTCAAGTAGATCTATATTCTTCTCTTGGGCCAAGAAGAAACACACTTCATACCTCCAAAGTCGAAACTTGGGATCCACATATAAGTGCTCAGTTACAAGGCCCTAGTAAGTGGTGGTGGCACGTTCTGACACCATGTGTGGGGACAAGTGCACAGCGGTGCTCTCCTTCCTTAAATTCTCTACTCTTCAGCACTACTTCCTTTAACATCTTGACTGTTAGAAATATCCATTCCTGTGAGTTGATAATTTCCTGTGTGTAAACTAACCAGCAATCCAGAGCTCCTTCCTGAAGAAAGAAATGTATCCCTACCACATTTAGCATTAGTAATAATGCTGTGTTCTGTAGTGTACGCATGGAAGTACCTCTGCCTATGGGTGCTTTTAAAGAAGTGATTCACAGTTGGGTGTGTATCAAAGACACAGGCTTCCTCGGTCATCAGTGCTGAGTGAATTAACCCCCTCAAAAATGCTGTGGACTGGAGCATGTAGAAGCATAAAGAAAGGTTGATTTATTAAAGACATTGAATCAGGACGTGGGCTATATGGGTTCTGTACTTCCTGTGTGACCTGACACGTGTATGTAAAATCATGGGAAAACACTGTGACAGGGTTGTAGAGAGGATAAATCATTAATATATTTGAGATGCTTTATATACTATAGTAATGAACATTATAGAAAGCCTATAAAATTATTTTTGGTGGAAAAAACAAACTTGCAGGTGGGAATGTACCTGTTCTGTGTAATTTGGAACTTGCAGTATATATTTTTTTATGTCGGTATTGCATCTAGTTTTATGCTTCATAAACAACACATGATATATATTATCCATAACACAAAGTAGGGTAGTGCATTACAGAGAGTAAAATACCTGAGATTTGATGTAGCAAAACATTTTCCGTATGAAGCACTTAACTTCTTGTCATGAAAATGCATTTGCCAGTCTGGATTTGTTGCATTCCTCCAAACTAAGAAACATACTATTTATATCTTCCCTGATGGTTAACTGTTGAAGTTTCACTTTATATCCACTGCCACACAGGAAAGAAAGTCTATGCTGAATCTGTTTTTTCCAAGATTAAAAATGGATTGAATGCCAAAAGCAACCTATTTTCTCAGTCTCAATTTTGCTAGAGTATTACTAAGACTCTGATGCAACGAGTGTTTTCTTTGCTATATTGAATTTCAGTAGCCTGGTCATAATTCTAGAGATTCCTCTCAGTTCATCCTTATGTGTAACAGTACTTACGAGAGCACAGGGAGAGTGAGGGATCTTGGCAGACAGACCTGTCCTCGCTTACAGACAACCCCCCAACCTGAAGCAAATACTCACCAGCAACCACACACCACTGAACAAAAACACTGACCAAGGAACCTATCCTTGCAACAAAGCCCGATGCCAACTCTGTCCACATATCTATTCAAGTGACATCATCATAGGACCTAATCACATCAGCCATGCCGTCAGGGGCTCGTTCACCTGCACAGCTACCAGTGTGATATATGCCGTCATGTGCCAGCAGTGCCCCTCTGCCATGTACATTGGCCAAACCGGACAGTTTCTATGCAAAAGAATTAATGGACACAAATCTGACATCAGGAATCATAACATTCAAAAACCAGTAGGAGAACACTTTAACCTGTCTGGTCACTCAATAACAGACCTGTGGGTGGCAATTTTGCAACAGAAAAGCTTCAAAAACAGACTCCAAGGAGAAACTGTTGAGCTTGAATTGATATGCAAACTAGATACAATCAACTTAGGCTTGAATAGAGACTGAGAATGGCTGAGCCATTACAAACATTGAATCTATCTCCCCATGTAAGTAGTCTCACACTTCGTATCAAACTGTCTGTACTGGGCTATCTTGATTATCACTTCAAAAGTTTTTTTTCTCTTACATAATTGGCCTCTCAGAGTTGGTAAAACAACTCCCACCTTTTCATGCTCTCTGTATGTGTGTATATATATCTCCTCAATATATGTTCTGTTCTATGCATCCGAAGAAGTGGGCTGGAGCCCACGAAAGCTTATGCTCAAATAAATTTGTTAGTCTCTAAGGTGCCACGAGTACTCCTGTTCTTTTTGTATTTCAACTGAGAAGATGCAAATTAAATATGTTGTCTTGATATCAGTTAATATGCAGCCTGGAATTGAAATAACTGAGTTTCTCTACATAAGGAAAAACTGCTCCTACAGTTCAGGTGCAAGGATTATTATTTTTGTATTAACGTAGTATTCAGAGGCTTCAGTCCTGATCAGGGCCGCCTCCTGCTAGGGCTGCACAAAGAGACAGACAGACATGGCCTTTGACCCTTCAGTCAAGAAAGGGAGCGGCATACAAAAGATGGGGAACATATATAATGTTTATATGTGTATGAATATCTGTTAATTGTAATTTTATAACTTTCATGTATATTTTTTAGCTGTTCATATTTTAGCAGCTGCTTGTTGTAGGCCTTGGAGATATGAATACATTATTGGTGTAAAGGGTATATCCAGAGTGATAAAAGGAAGAGGGGGAGGGGTAGCTCAGTGGTTTGAGCATTGGCCTGCTAAACCCAGGGTTGTGAGTTCAATCCTTGAGGGGGACACTTAGGGATCTGGGGCAAAATCAGTACTTGGTCCTGCTAGTGAAGGCAGGGGGCTGGACTTGATGACCTTTCAGGGTCCCTTCCAGTTCTCTGAGATAGGTATATCTCAATTTAAAAAAAAAAAAAAAAAGACTGGATTCTCTGGGAATCCCAGATTTCAGTTGAGTTTTAGCTGACAGTTTGATAGGTATTTTAGACTGTTGTTGTGGCATTGCCTTTTAATATTGCTGTTTGTTCAAGCAAAAGGTAAGCACATAAATGCTTTAGAATCAGAACATGGTACTTGCTGTTTCCAGTGATGAATGAAATGAGCCTGTTGTTTCAGGGATGGGAAGATTTTAAAACTAGAATTTTTGATCATGAAAAGAGGAAAAAGAAGAATAGATATAGTCACTGAGGATATGCAAAACTGGCTTTTGCTACACGTTCAATCAGGGCATTTATCCAGCCTATCCTATAACATAAGAGGATATTAAATAATGTATTAATTTCAATTATAGGTATGTGTTGAAGACAACGATTTATGCAAAATTGCAAGTTCCTCTTGTATTCAGTAACAGTAGAAAATATTAGGGTATGCTGACTGCTGTTGTTCTTGGCCCTGTGCCAGTGGCTACGCAACGTGCTTCCTTTTCCCTTGATCAGGTCACTTTAATGTATCCTTTTTGAAAGTATAGACATTTTCCATGCTGTTGTTCAATCATGTACAGGTGACAAGTTTGAGATTTTAGTTGGCTAGGATGCCTTGTTAGCTGTTACTAAAGATTCAGTGGTGCTTCATACATGTCAATAAACAAATGGCCATCTCTACAGGGACACTGTAGGTGAAGAAAGTAGTTCTGGTGGATGGAAAAGCCAAGGGCAAGGGGGAGCAGTTCTGTGTGGTTTTGTTTTTTTGTTTTTTTTATTTGATGCTTTGGCTGTGTTGTAGGAGTAGCTGTCCAAAGCACTCGCTCAGTTTTTCTGTCTTACTAAGCCTGTTTGGGCTACTGCTAGGCATAGGGCACATTGCATTCTGGCTTGGTGTAGAAAGGGAGATTTTTGGTCTTACGTGGTAAACTTCCGGTGGAGGACTCTACTAATGTTGAAGTGCCACTGGGGTTTTAATGTATATAACCGTGTGGTTGGTTTATCCTGTGTCACTTTTATCAACATAAAATATCTGTCCCGGAATTATATACCCTGTGTTCAAAAATCAGTCACAACAGACAATCGGGAAGCCAGTGATTAAACAAAAGGTCAAGCAAACCCTCCATCATCTGAAACAAGACAGCGAGAGAAAGGTTGCAAAATAAAATGTCTACTCCCTTTTACCCTCTCAACCATCTCCAACTATCTGCAAAATATGGGTTTGAAATGGATATGGTTTTGAGTTGGTCTTTCTCACGGAGGGCTGCTGTCATGGACGCTGCTAGGAGCCAAAAGACCAGCTGCTTGCAACAGAGTACCCTAAAGGATGCATTGCTCTTTAATGGAAACCAACAACCCGCCATCTAAGGAAATTGCTGGGGAGTTTACGCTCTATATTACCCATGGAAAAGGCAATATGGGTTGCCTTTTCCTATTGCACTCCCCCTACCAGTAATGGAAATCTGTCTGCACCCCCCTCCATTACTGCACAGTTGGCTCAGCAGAGGAGCTTGGGCTGAAGGCAGAGCTGGGTCTAGAGATGGAGCTGGCCTGGGGACGGAGAAAGGGGGTGCAGCAGGGCTGGAGCTGGGCTGGGAGCAGAGTAGGAGGCGGAGTGGAGCTGCAGCTGGAGTGGGAGCTTAACGGAGCTGCGGTGAAGGCCGGCCCTGGGTTGAGGATGGAGCGGGCCTGGATGGCATTCCCTTCCAGCCTACTATGGGCCCAGGCCCCTCTGTGCCCCCTTAGTGGGGAGCACCCCCTAGTATGGGACCACTGGCTGAGAGAATAATTTGGCATTTATTTGGAGCATCTTTACTGATTTCATAAAAGATCATACTTCTCTAACATTCCATAAACAACCTAACCAAGAAATATGACAACCTACTATAAAATATTTCTTATGCTGAAATCACAATTCCTTTTACTCCTTTTTCTTTGCTTGTAGGTATTTTGAGTTTACTTTGTGCTGTCGTTTACTACTTGTGCAGACTCATGGGATACACTTTTATTTTATGAGGACAATACCATCCTATTTATATTTTGTATTTTTCAATTTAGATGATAGCATTAAGTCTCATTTCTTGTTTTCTGAATTGTACATTAAAACTTGATATTTAATGGGGGAATGGTCCATTTACAAAACAAATGTTAATTAATGGACAATAGCAGCCAGTTAATTTAGTTTTTGGCTGGCTCATTTTACTTAATGCCGAGCAAACACAGCATTGAATATTGAAAATGCATCATATGGATTGGTTTCTGTAGTCCAAAATGAGAACTTAAGTTAGACTAACACACCTGAATTTTATTTGGATTTACTTGCATTTTCTTTGGAAAAGAGCTGATTTCCCATGGAGGCCAACTTCATAATACACTGAAGCACTCCTGAAAAATCTTCAGGCAGCTAAAGTTTGTTCTTAATAAAGACTATCACTTAAAGCAAAGTAACCTATAACCTAGAAAAGCACAGCTAGCTTTATTAAAAAGCCTTTTTATAAATGGATTTTATAAGTTCAAAGAACCCTTTCATCTGAATGGCCAGTTAGCAAAGACAATAGAGTGGGTAACCCAGAGATTGACACCTATTGTTGATTACAGAATTAGTCTGCAGAGGTAGATATGAAAGATGGGGTTCCATCAGCACAATACAGAAACAACTTTTAAGAAGCCCGCTTCCACTTCTATTCCATTGTGCTGGGATTTCTACCACTCGTATGTTTCTGATTTCATTTTCTCCCTGTCAGTACCTCCAGTGTTTCCCTTTCTTCCTATAGCATTGAGTATCTGTGTGCAATTGACGTGATTCATGGCATTTATACTGCTGCCTGCAGGGTTTTGAATACTATTAATTAAATTGATCAGTCGTGTAAAATTGACTGCTATATCTTAAGAGTTACAGTATGTTCAGCAGCAGGGGCACTGAAGCAGTCTGTCTGCAGACTCAGGAAGTTTAGTGCATCCATTTAATTTTTACATGTGAGATGAATGTAGCTTTGCAATGATAGGGCTAGAAACATAAATCCGTTTTGAATTCTCAAGAAGTTGGTGTCTTAGGCCCCATCAATCCCTCTGGAGTAAACTGAAGTTGGTTTATCTGCCTTCCACTGCCACTTGAGATTGGGTTGAGGGAGGAAAATGCTGCAAAGTCTTTTTTTTTTTTTTTTTAAATAAAGATGATAGGCCACCTAAAACTGCAAGGAAAGTTAAATCCATTAAAAAAATCTACAAGTGTCTTTCTTTGGAAAGTAGAGTAACGTGTTTAAGAAACAAAGGCAACATCTTAATCCACATTTTCCAGCTATTTGCATTGATTAAAAATAAATGATGCTTTGAAAAAGTGCTGTTTGTTTTTTCAGATAATCTTTGATTACTAAGAATGATGGTAATTTCTTAGTCTTACTGTTTTTAAAGTTGGTTTATTGCACTGGTTGTGATTCTCATTCTTTGTGGGCTTTTTTTGAAGCTGTGGCTTTTAATTTCCTGCTTGTGGTGGGTTACTTGTTCTTTAAAATACTGCATAGCTATGTTAGTGCGGATTGCCTTTCCGGTAGCAGTTATCCGCTTACTACTGTTTGACTTACCAAACACTTCACTACACAAATTTAAAGTATGTGGTTATTGTATTAAATATAGCCTGCAGAGGCTTTTGTGTGGACTTGTTGTTTTTAAAACTTATATTTTCAGTGGCCATAAATCAGTGTCATATTTGGCAAAGCCCTTAAATGAAAAAAGCAGTAAAAAGAACAGGAGTACTTGTGGCACCTTAGAGACTAACAAATTTATTTGAGCATAAGCTTTCATGGGCTAAAAAAGCAGTGTCATTGATAATTCTCTTGGCTCATTCAATTTTTTGTTCACTTAATTTTTCATACTAGTTTTTGGCATAAGGATCTGTTATTTTAGTAATGGACTTAGGAGAAAATAAACTTGGTAATGTTTGCACATTCCTTTTATAATGTCAAGAAGATGCTCTATTGTGCCATCTAATATGTTTCTCTGGTGATTGCAGCTGTCTACCTCTAGCCCACCCTAGGAATAACTCTTTTCCAATGTAAAATTTATAGAATATTGTTGGCTGCTGATAGTATATTTGAAACTAATTCAGCAGAAGTTTTTATTTTTCTGAACTTCAATAGTAGATAACTGGCAACCATTGTTTTGAAAAGAAATTGTGCAGATGCATAAAGTTAATGGACTGTCTGCAGATAAAAGAATAAGCAGATACTACGAGACACGAAGCAGATATTTCCTTCATTCTGACTGTCAGATTTGGTGATAAGAACTAAATCTTGTAAACTGTGTTTTCTTTTTTGTAACACGTGAAAAATATTTCATCATGCAGTCATCTGATTCTAGTTTAAAAGTCAGACATAAACAGAAATCCTTAAGGACTTCAGACCTCACCTAGATGTTAAGTCTACTGAGATTTCCTGTTGCCATTATGATGACTAAGCTGCGTCTCTGGATAGGCATCATGTAATGTGTATATCCAGGTGGCTAAAGTATTTATGCAAACATAGCCTCTGGGGTTGTTCTCACCTCTCATTTCCCATTCACTCTTTTAATCCTGCATGGGACAGAGCTTTACATTAAACACGAAATGCTAATCTTGTGCTTTCAAAGGAACGGACAGGTACACTTTCTTAATAGCGGTCAGACAACACTACTGTTCTCTATATTCAATACAGAGATTTTGGGGCAGAGTGATAACACTGGTTCACAATTTTTGAGAAGTCGTCTGCTTCAAAGATAAAATGTGCTATTTATTATGTATTTTGATGTGCTGAATTCAAATATGACAATTAAAACAACTGGCTACTGTTTCTAAGATATTTAAGTTTTTACATTTTAGGTCTATGTATATTGTGTAGATAGTAGAGTTTTAATCATAAATTGTAAACCTAGGTCTTTCCATGGGTTTATGGTTGCTTTACATGATATTTCACCTGTCCTGTTTATGTAACATTTTAAAAATCAGCAAAAGGGTTATATAAATAAAATTTATTTTGAAACAAAAGGCAAAAAACTATTATGTACATAGTTTAGTCCTATTCAGTGTCTACTCGGCGCTTCTTGGCTTGTCTCTTGTATTCATTAAATAGAGCATCTCTTGTCACTGTCCAGCAATAGTCTGCAAGCATTGATGGGCTCCATTTGCCCTCCATTAGCGTTTCTCCATTGTTGCAATGTCCTGGTGAAATCGCTCGCCGTGCTCGTCGCTCACTGCTCCGCAGTTCGGTGGAAAAAAATCTAGATGAGAGTGCAAAAAATGTATCTTTAGTGATATGTTGCAACCAAGGCTTTTGTATGCCTTGAGGAGGTTTTCCATCAACAACCTGTAGTTGTCTGCCTTGCTGTTTCCGATAAAATTTATTGCCACTAACTGGAAGGCTTTCCGTGCTGTCTTGTCCTTGCCACGCAGTGCATCGTCAAATGCATCATCTTGAAGAAGTTCACGAATCTGAGGACCAACAAAGACACCTTCCTTTATCTTAGCTTCACTTAACCTTGGAAATTTTCCACGGAGGTACTTGAAAGCTGCTTGTGTTTTGTCAATGGCCTTGACAAAGTTCTTCATCAGACCCAGCTTGATAGGTAAGGGTGGTAACAAAATCTTCCTTGATTCAACAAGTGGTGGATGCTGAACACTTTTCCTCCCAGGCTCCGATGACTATCAGAGTGGCCAATCTTTCTTGATGTAGTGGGAATCTCTTGCACGACTATCCCATTTGCAGAGAAAACAGCAGTACTTTGTGTATCCAGTCTGCAGACCAAGCAAGAAAGCAACAACCTTCAAATCACCACAAAGCTGCCACTGATGGTCATAGTTTATGCACCTCAAAAGTTGTTTCATGTTTTGTCATAGGTTTCCTTCATATGGACTGCATGACCAACTGGAATTGATGGCAAAACATTGCCATTATGCAGTAAAACAGCTTTAAGACTCGTCTTCGATGAATCAATGAACAGTCTCCACTCATCTGGATCGTGAATGATGTTGAGGGCTGCCATCACACCATCGATGTTGTTGCAGGCTACAAGATCACCTTCCATGAAGAAGAATGGGACAAGATCCTTTTGACGGTCACGGAACATGGAAATCCTAACATCACTTGCCAGGAGATTCCACTGCTGTAGTCCGGAACCCAACAGCTCTGCCTTACTCTTGGGTAGTTCCAAATCCCTAACAAGGTCATTCAGTTCACCTTGTGTTATGAGGTGTGGTTCAGAGGAGGAGGATGGGAGAAAATGTGGGTCCTGTGACATTGATGGTTCAGGACCAGAAGTTTCATCCTCTTCCTCTTCCTCGTCTGACTCAAGTGAGGAGGATTCTGGTGCATCAGGAACCGGCAGCCCTTCTCCGTGGGGTACTGGGCATATAGCTGATGGAATGTTTGGATAATGCACAGTCCACTTTTTCTTCTTTGACACACCTTTCCCAACTGGAGGCTCCATGCAGAAGTAACAATTGCTGGTATGATCTGTTGGCGCTCTCCAAATCATTGGCACTGCAAAAGGCAGAGATTTCCTTTTCCTGTTCAACCACTGGTGAAGATTTGTTGCACAAGTGTTGCAGCATATGTGTGGGGCCCACCTCTTGTCCTGATCTCCAATTTTGCAGCCAAAATAAAAGTGATAGGCTTTCTTAACCATAGTGGTTATACTGTGCTTTTGTGATGCAAAAGTCACTTGACCACAAACATAGCAGAAGTTATCTGCACTGTTCACACAAGTACGAGGCATCTCTGCTCACTTTGGCTAAACAGAAATGTGTCCCTTTGCAAAATCAAACACTGACAAATAAGAGAGCACAACACTGTATGATTTCTAGAGCTGATATAGGGCAATTTGTTCAGCAGAGTGATGTAAGCTTCGTTATGATTGCATCATCCATGACTTCTAGGAATAACATGATGCAATTCATATCATGCATGACATAATACCAGCTTCAGATTGCATCATTCATTGTTTTGCCTAAAAAGCAAGTACTGTCCAAACCCAGTCATAGATTTATTCATAGATCCAGTCAAAGATGTATTTTAGTCATTTCTGGTTTAAATTGAGATCCCTTCCATTTATAACTCACCTATCCTCCGCCATTCCCAAGTCAAGGGTCGTATATACTAACCCAATAGCATATCTTGAAAACTAGAGCCAATCAATAATTTTAAGCATCGTTTTGTTCTCAGTGACCCAGAATTAGTAAAGTTTGACTACATTTATTTCAGAAGCATTTTGGCTGTAGAGCAGTGTAATTTGCTAAATTTCTTTGTAGTCGAATTGATTCAAAGTTGTTGATGCCGATTTTAGACCTTTATGCTGAAGTGCTCCCTAGCCTAATCTAGATATTTCCTAGGCCAATATGTTTAGAACAGCACACTGCACATTTTGTTTGCTTGTTAATGGGGATATCCTATCTGCACCCAAAACCACAATCACTAGATTGTTTACAGGTTAATGTTAGTACATTTACAGAGTGCTCTACAAACACACACGTTCCCTGCCCCAAAGGTTTTTGGAGCTGAACTCAGTAATGTGTTAATCAGTCAATCTGCTTTGCATTAATTTCCTGTGTTCTTTCATCTAGGCTTCCTTACAAAAGCATTAAACAAGATTCATGTTTTCAGTCAGAAAAGAAAAACAATTTGTGTGAGGATTTGGGGGACAAAATGTGGGAGACACTGGACAGTCTTTGACATGAAATCAGGCTAGCTAGGAGGGAGATACTACTGTGGAACTACATCCTGGACTGTATCTAGTTTAATTGGAGAATATTTACAGATCTTCACTATCTATTGAAAAGAGTGACATCTACTGGAGAAAGGCTTGTTAAATGCAGCAACACTTGAAATATCTTGACAGTTTTCCTTACAAAACGCAATGTTTAAAATGTTCATCTTGAGTCACTGAGTGATACACCTATTTGTAAAGATTACAATTCTGTTTAATAGAAGCATGTGGGGTAGCTCCTGGATTAGTTTTAAGAATCATTGGACAGGCTATGGATTGCATACATAGTAATTTTTAACTTTAAACTAAAGCAATTTTTTGAAATTATATGAATTACTTATTACTGATATAATAGACTTATGTCAATTTCTTATGATTGTCTGGGAGCCTGTCATCTGCCATCGTGAGTTATTGGCAAGGTTATGGAGAAGGCAGTGGCATCTAATCTCCAAGATAGCACCTATCCTTTGCCAGCCTTCTGTATCCTCAGAATTGGGCTTCAGATCAGAGCATGGTACAAAAACAGCCTACTGGTCCTCTGGACAGAAAGCAAGCTCTCACTGCTAGATCTCTATAGCCTTTGACAAAGTTGCTTCTATGGTGTTGATGAAATGCTGCATGAGTCAATGGAGGCAGCAGTCAGCTGGATCTGTTCAGTCAGATCAGATCCTAGAGAATGGTGATAGCCGCATGCTCTTCAACTGCTTTGTAAACGTGGCCAGAAGCGGAGAGACCCTGGCCCCGCCTCTTCCCTTCTGGCTGTGCTGCCTCTCTTTGCTCCCTCTGTTGGGGGGAGGGGCTGTGTCCCACCTGTCCCTCTATATATGACCCTGTTTTGTGAAGTTCCCCAAGACTCAGTTTTTCTCCCCCCTCCTCTTCGACATGTACAAGAGACTGTGTGGGATGATCATGAGGCTTGTTTCCATGGATTCATTCTAGGAATATACAGATGAAACACAACTCTACATCGCTTCCATCATCATTAAGATGCTTTAACACCTGGGCAGCTCATGGATGGCAAGTGGCTGTTTAAAACCGCCCCAAAAAGACAAATATGTTAGTAGGAAGGAGAAAACACTTGACAGTACTCTTGCTTCACCAGTTTTCAGCAGTGCTGACCTGAGCCGCCAGGGTCCCTTTTTGACTGGGCGTTCCAGTCGAAAAACCGGACACCTGGCAACCCTGTTGCCACTTCATGGGTGAAGAGAAATAGAGCTGCTTAGAGTAAAATCTGCAGATAGGCACTTTAGTTACTTTGTCCACTAGACAGTACAAAAAGGAACAGCTCTTGTGCTGCATTAGGCTATTTGGTTCTGCGGTGTGCTGTGAACTTATAACTGTGTCTTTCTCTTACTATTCAAGTTGTCCCTTGTTTGCTAATTCCCAGTAGCTTTCTGGAGACCGATGGATTCTTGCGTACAAAAATAAGGCAACTTCTTTGTAAACAGTCTTCTCATAACAATAGAGTACTCCAGTCCAGAGAGACTATTCTTTTACTTTCTGGGCCTTGTCATCTAGCTATCAATATTTATTGTTCTTTAGAGAACCTTGGGTTTGATGCACAAATTGTAAGCACTCACAACTCCAACTGAATTCAGTGAGAGGCACAGGTGTTCAGCAGTTTTGTGTGTGTGTTTAAAAGTATAATCGGTAAGATTTTAAATAGCCGAAATTCAACCTCAGCTGGTAAATTCATATTTTGGTGATTAATGTAGTAAGAAACATCAGGGGCTCCTGTGGGAACAGTTGCTCCATGGTGTTAAAGCCCACTTACATTATTAATTCCAAAAAAATACTGACCACCTAGAAAAAGCTCTTGTGACCATGAGGTGATACTTTTTCTGAGTGTCAGGAAGATACATGTGAAGATGTCTGCTTTGTAAACTTGAGCTGGTACAGTGACACTTAATTCTCTTAAAACGCAAGTGCCCATGGTTGAATGAAAGGCCTTTGAGTGAATTTCTGCCACTCTGTAAATAAATGAGCGGCCTGTTCACGCTTGCAGTGTCATCAAGAAGCAGATGGCAGTAGTAAAAAGTCCCTTTGCAATCTTCCTCTTACTCCAGTAAGGACACATCAGACTGTGCAGTACATGTCTGACCAGTTTTCATAATATCAATCACTGCTCTTTTTACACATTGTGTGCCCTCTTAGCATTTCTAATTTAAATGCAGGATTCCTCACAAAAATAGCTTTATTGGAACAATTTTTTTGACTAATGGTTCCGGTTCTGATATGCCTGCCTTTCATTAAACAAAAACATTTTATTAAACTGGTGGGTCTAAAATATTATTGCAGCTTTTTTTGAGTGTGAAGAGTTAACTGCGTGGAAACTTCAGTGTTTGGTAGCAGCTGTTCTGCACTTACTACGTGTTTAAAAAAAAACAACAGATCGCTATTTACTCTTGTTCTTTCTAGGATGTTTTCAGAGTTAAAATTGATTATCTTGTTTAAACAATTGTCCCTCCATGGCCACTGAGTCTGCTGTTTGTATTGTGGATTCCTCGAACCAGAGGATTTAGAAAGAATTGAAACTCCATCTGTACACTTGTTAAAAAATCTCTCTTTAGTAGCTGTCTTAAATACAATGCCATTGTAAATTCAGTACTGATCTTGGCTTTTTTTGCAGCCTCTTCTTTACTTTCCAATGCTGGTATGTAATTACTGTGTAAGAGGAGTTCTGAGGTTTTCCTCCTACTCTATCCATTTCCAAACTCTGGGGGCAATGGAAAGTACAGGAATGTATCTCTTCATGTCCTGCCATCAGTATTCATCTTTAACAGAGTTGGAGCTTATTCACTTCATCTTTGGGTCAAACCAAGCTGGACCGTTGTTCTGCTATATTTCACAAGTTTGCATGACGGGGGTTATGGTGGTGTGTGACATATATGTATAATGTGCTTTCAGCTTGTTTTTTGGCTGCTTATACTTAGATGACCATGGTTATCTTTTTTAATATATTTTATTTGTGTACATGTTTCTAAACATTTGTGTAATGGGCACATTTTAAAAACAAACAAACAAACAAGTATCCCGTATATACTCGTTCATAAGCCGGTTCGTTTATAAGCTGACCCCCCCCCCCAAGAGGGATAAGTTAAAAATGGAAAAATTTTATAACCCATTCATAAGCTGACCCTATAATTCAGGGGTCAGCAAACTTTGACTCCCGGGCCATCAGGATAAGCCGCTGGTGGGACGAGATGGTTTGTTTACCTCGAGCATCCGCAGGCACGGAGGTAAATCTAAGTAAACAGTGTCCCGGCACGCTAGCTGCTTACCCTGACGGGCCGGGACAGGAACTGGTGGGGAAATTTTTTGGGGGGGAGAAGCTGGGAGTCAGGGGAGTAACCCCTGTGACCACCTCCCACATGACCCCACCCCTAGCCCCCACCCCTAGCTCCCACACTCTCCGCATCCTATCCCTTCCCACCTTATCTGGGGAGGGCCAGGGGAGGATGTCTCTGACCTGGTTGGAGCTGCTCCGGTAGGCTGGCGGGCTGGGCCAGGCGGCATGGCCGCAGCGTGCTCTGGTGGGCTGGGCGGTGTGGCCGCGGCCTGCTCTGGGGGGCGGGGCCGAGCGGCATGGCTGCAGCCTGCCAGCCCCGGAGCTGCAGCTGCTTCGGAGGCTGGGGGAGAGCAGCGTGGCCAGAAGCGGAGAGACCCTGGCCCCGCCTCTTCCCTTCTGGCTGTGCTGCCTCTCCTTGCTCCCTCTGTTGGGGGGAGGGGCTGTGTCCCACCTGTCCCTCTCTATACCCGTTCATAAGCCGACCTCCTTCTCTGGTGCTTCCCTTTTTTACTAACAAAAAATTTGGCTTATGAACAGTAGGCGGTATATCACTAACTTGCTTCCCTTTTCCTCTGAATAGAGCACACTTTGAGTATGGTAACTGTTGTTTCTTGCTTATTGCAGATCATCAGATTACCCAGCCTAAATGATGGATCTGGCCACTAAAAAGCATGGCCAATTTGTCATTCGTTCTTGAAATCCTGGCCAAAGGGATTTCCTGTAAGGAATGGCAGGTCTCATTCTGTATGAGCTCCCTCATATTAGACTTTGTGATTTATTAGTGTGGTGGCAGTGTTTTCACACTGTGTGCCAGAGATCACACATAACACTCTAGGAATCCATGCAGATCTCTCATTGAAGGTGCCTGCCCAGCCAACTATCTCATTGGTAGTAGTGGTTTACATCTTTTGATTTATGGTAGTATCTACAGGCACCAACTAAGATCAGGGAGCCATTATACTAGATGAAAAGAACGAGGAGTACTTGTGGCACCTTAGACTAACAAATTGATTTGAACATAAGCTAAAGCCCACTTCATCAGATGCATGCAGTGGAAAATAGAGTAGAAAACTATATATAATACACACACACACACACACACTTACTTTGTGTAATGACTCATCCACTCCCAGTCTTCATTCAAGCCTAATTTAATGGTGTCCAGTTTGCAAATTAATTCTAGTTCTGCAGCTTCTCGTTGGAGTTTGCTTGAAGTTTTTGTTGTTGAATAATTGTGACTTTTAGGTCTGTAATTGAGTGACCAGGGAGATTGAAGTGTTCTCCGATTGGTTTTTGAGTGTTATAATTCTTGACGTCTAATTTGTGTCCATTTATTCTTTTGCGTAGAGACTGTCCGGTTTGGCCAATCTACATGCTGGCACATGATGGCAAATATCAATTGGTAAATGTGCAGGTGAACGAGCCTCTGATAGTGTGGTTGATGTGATTAGGTCCTATGATAGTGTCCCCTGAATAGATATGTGGACAGGGTTGGCAATGGGCTTTCCCCATGTTAATTTTCCCCCATTATTACTAACACCTTCTTGTCAACTGTTTGAAATGGGTCTTCTTGATTATCACTACAGGTTTTTTTTTTCTCCTGCTGATAATAGCCCACTTTAATTAGTCTCATTAGAGTGGTATTGCAACATCCATTTTTTCTTGTTCTCTGTGTCTGTCTGTCTATCTAATCTTCCTACTGTATTTTCCACTGCATGCATCTGATGAAGTGGGCTTTAGCCCGCAAAAGCTTATGCTCAAATAAATGTGTTCGTCTCTATGGTGCCACAAGTACTCCTGTTCTTTTTGATGATACAGACTAACACGGCTACCACTCTGAAACCTGTCATCATACTAGGTGCTGTACAAACATATAATAAGATAGTCATCCTGAAGAATACGTAGTCTAAGGCTATGGCTGCACTATGCTACTTTTGCCGCTAAAAGGCGTGCAGTGTAGCTGCTGTTTGTCAGCAGAAGAGAGCTCTCCAAGTAAATATCTTTTCTTCTTTGTGTAGATCTAAATCATCTGCTGGATGCCTACTGCTCAGATAGCAATGTGTTCTCTAATTCTAAGCTTTGTATGAGGAAACTTGACAGAAATTGGGTTTCTTCCTTAGCCTCTGAAAACAGTGGACGCTTTAATGTAGAATGCCAGCATCCATTCAAAGGATTGTGTCCCTTCTTGGCTCTTTCTTGTCCTCTCATTCAATCACTACATCCTAGAATCCTGGAGGAAAGTGAACATTTTCAGTTACCTATAGATATTTTTGCTATTCAGTCTGTAACACACTCGCACTCGCACTCGCACTCTCTCAAGTACATTCAGAATACATGTTTTTGCTGTTTTAAACAAACTTATGATTCTTAACTAGTTTTGGAACAGCCTCAGGTGGCTTCTCATTCTCCTTTTTTCTGGGCAATTCTGTCAAGCCCAGGAGATGTAGTGTCTGATTCTCCGAGGTGTTGAGAATATGCAGATTCTACTGAACTCAACTGGAGCTGTGCTCATCACTTCTGAAAATTAGACCCTTGTAAAATAAGTTTCTAAATAAAGATATATTGAGTATATACACTTCATAGAGACTTAACCTATCCAGTCCTTTGCAAGTATCTCCAAGATACCAAAGGAACGTTGGTGATTGATTGCTGTCTTTTACAAACTACAATTAAATAATACAAAACTTTCTGGTTTGCAGTGCTGTTGTAGCCATATTGGTTCCAGAATATTAGAGAGACAAGGTGGGTAAGGTAATATTTTTTTTTTTATTGGACCAACTTCTGTTGGAGAAAGAGAAGTTTTTGGAAAGCTTGAAAGCTTGTCTCTTTCACCAGCTTGTAGGTTCTATCTTTGTAGACCCTGAGTATCTTGCTTTTATACTACTGATTTGCTGAAAATGTTTAGATGTGCATATAGAATGTTGGCTTTATCTCAAACATTAATCAATACTGTGTAGTACTTTAAAAATCAGCTTCCAATATAAATCACTATTAAAACATACAGTATCATGCAATTGTCGAGAGATAAGAAAATATTTTACAGTAGAAATCAAGATGACAGTCTTTACATTCCTGACTTAAGATATTTCATTAGGTTCATTTTACTTGATCACATAGGGGTAATGGGTAGTACTGCTTTCTGGAAGACGTTTGTTTGTTTTGTTATTCCTATGGGGCCTTAGAGTGCTGTGGAGAGATTAATCCAATTTGAGTATCTTATTCCTCAGTTACCTGTACGAATGCTTAGTATGGATACTCAGTGTGCACAAGCAGTACAGTTATGGGATGATTAAAATTAGACTGATTTTTGCCAATATAGAATGAGTGTTCTGTTTGTTACAGATCTCTGATTTTAACCATAGGTTCCAAATGCAATTTTAGATGACCTTGTTTTGGATTTCTTTCTCTAAAGAAAGCTAATTTGTCTTATGGCAAGTGCCTTTTGTACGAGAACTTGGTATTGGAAAAAGAAGATACAGTATAGTGCTTCACCGTTAAAGTTTGTATGTTGATATCTACTAATATCTGTCTTTTCCAGACATAGTGGACTCTTCAGCCCTTTTTGGAGGTTGCCAGGACCTCTCTTTTTCCCAGTCAGGTGGGCTGGCAGAGTCAGAACCAAAGCTTCAGAGTTAATTATCTCTGAAGAGCAGTAGGACTTCCTCTCTTTATGATGGAAGCACTACATTGCATGGACCATGTCTAACTAGGTATTCACGCAGTGACAAATCCAGTAGAGCCCCATTCCTGTTCTGACAGTATCAAGGGAAACAAGTCTTCTTTTAGCTAGATTTATGAAGGGACATAAACATGTAGAATACTATTTAAATGTAGTCATTTTCTTTTTCACTTAGGTTTAGAAATATTTTAAAGCCCAAATTATGGAACTACATACAGTATGCCAAAAACTTCATATTTTATCAAATTTTAAAGTAGCCCAAATTGTGGTAGAGGAAACTAGTTCGAGTGAGTAAAAATAAAAAAAGCCCTTAATAGTCTGAGGCTAAACAATCTTATCTGATTTGCATGGAGTTGCGGATTTTCAGTCTCCTGAATGCTAGCTAAACCTCAAAATAAGATTCAGATTTTGTGATTCTACTTAATATATTTACTCAAACATTGGCATAGTCCCTAGTTTATAATTCCACAGTTGAACAGCATAAATGTTACAGTTTGTGAAATCTGTTGAATGATATAGGTCAAGCACATCCTCTTTGTTTGTTTAGTCATACTGAGATTTGACCACAGTTTGGCCGGTCCTGAAATCCAACCTATGAAATAAGAAAAATCTTTTTTATGTAGTTAGCTGTGTGAAGAATTTTTATGCCTTTTTTCTAGTTTGAGGTCTACACTGTCTACAGGACTGCTATTGACATCGTTATCTAGATTATGCAAATATTACTTGAATAAAACAATGGCATGGTTAGTGAGTATCATTGCAAATTGTTTTATTATTTGAAGTGGTAACATGTCTTGCCACATACACCCTTAATGAATTAGGTAAGCTATCTGACTAAGTGCAAATGGCACCAATTTATTACTAATACAATAAGTTTCCTTTGCAGATAACTAGCTAAAGAATTACTCTTGAAAATACTGTGTTGTAATGTTTTGATTATTGTCAAGGTAAAGGAAGAGAGCGTTAAAGGATGTCTTAAATTGTAGTGTGTAAAATACTGTAAACAATATGCAGCCTTTTTTAACTCTTTGGGTTTTTTTTTTAAAATGCATATTTAAATGGAAATTAATATTTCTGTGAATTGTTCATTAAATATAGCAACAACATAAGCCTTTGTTCTATCTTTCACTTCCCTGGACTCAACTATGGCCCAATGTTTTAACAATGTTTCAGTTGTATAATATAATAGTTTGCACTGTTATAGCACCTTCCCTTCCCAGGGTTTTAGAGAATTAACAGTGAGTAAAGTCTTGCACATTGAACGAGGGAAATACAATCCCTATTTTATGGTAGAGGAAACTGAAACAGAGGTTAAGTAGCTTGCTCCAGGTCACACAGGAAGTCTTCTGACACCATCCTGCCTTTGTCATAAGATCATACTTGCTCTAAATATGTTCTTTAAAGATCCCATATGTGCAGGAGTCTGTCTTGTCTTGTGCTCAGTGGCAGTACTGTCTTAGCTCAGATAAAAATGTGTTAATTGTGAATGAACACAGATTAAAATGCTCAGACTTAATCATCCACTCAGTGGTACATCCAGGGCATGACTGGTTCTGCAAGCAGCTATGGCCTGAGGGATGGAGCTGCTGATGGTACAGGATCTAGGCCTGCCAAGGAAATGAGAAAGGGAAGATAGTCACACACAAAAAACCCTCTGCTCCATAGGTTCAGAAGAAAGGGAGAGGGCAGCAAGAATAGCTTACAGCTAGTTAAAATGATGTGGTAATTAAGGAAGTGGGTCCTAAATTCATCATTCCCTCTGGAGAGGCCTCCAGGAACACCTCCACTTCAGCGAAAGCACATCTGGAATGAAACTCATGGCAAAATGAATATTGTGTGCCAGCAGAAAGATGCTAAGTAACTCAATAAAATGGAAGGATCTGAGAAATGGAGCAAAAATGAAGGATTGGGAGCAGTTGACTGTCCTAAATGTTCCAGCCAGTCAGGGCCATGACACCCAGCTTTAATGGGCCTGGGGAGGGCCTTGTTGATGTGGATTCCCTTGAGGTCTCTGCTGGGGGTTGAGGTGGTTGGCAGCAAAGCCATGATCTGCAACGGAGCCAGTGAATGCCTAGGCTTCCTTTCTCTTGGCATTCTCAAGTACTGCAGTAGCTGCGGGAGGGCTTACATGGGTGCAGCACTATGGATGGTGCCTGGTGTTAATAAGTAAGGAGACTACACAAAAACACTAGGGTTACTAACAGATAAACACGAAATAGAATCTCTGGCATAGTGCATGAAGTCTACGCTAGTAACCCGCAATTTATTTCACATGAACAAGATCATTGCTTACTGGTGATCATCTCAATGTATAACTGAAGAATTAAAAGCAAAAATAGTATTCACATTGTTCCTTGGGAGCAGCTGTATGTCTGACTGTACATATGTTCCTGGACATAAGATATCAAAGCTATTGAGTGGATGCTAAGAGGTTTCACCTTTGTTACTTGTAGAATTAAAATTCTAGTTCTGAATCTGCTATATGAAGTGTAAGCATGAGAAAATCCAGCTTTTATAGCCTGTATGGTAGCCCACGTATTCATTAGATATATTTTTATATTGGGCAGAACAGTAATTTGCCATATTTCTGGTAATGATATTGGTCCCCTGTCATGCCTCTCAAACTCCAGATCTGCCAGTTTGTATGTTGACACAAGCCATTGAAATGTGTGACAAATCACCAAGTTATAGGACACCCATGTTTTCGTGTGCATTTGTTATGTGCATAATGGTTTTAACTTTAATATCTGGTTTTAAAGCGTTTCCATCACTGTGAATCAAATAAATCAGATTTGCAGTCTCTAATTGATCAGGGGAATGACAAAAAGGAATGACAAAATAGTAGAGATGGACGTACTGTGCTAAAAGAAAACAAAAATAAGTGGCAGTATAAACCCAGAATGGTATTTTACAATAGGATTATGAAGAGTATTCCTAGACTCATAGACTTTAAGGTCAGAAGGGACCATTATGATCATCTGGTCTGACCCCCTGCATGCTGCAGGCCGCAAGACCCTTCCCTGGACTCTGCCGTTGAAGTCCCCAATCCTGTGTTTTAGTGACTTCAATCGGCTGAGACCCTCCTGCTAGTGATCCCTGCCCCATGCTGTGGAGGAAGGCGAAAAACCTCCAGAGGCTCAGCCAATCTACCCTGGAGGAAAATTCCTTCCCGACCCCAAATATGGCGATCAGTAATACCCCGAGCATGTAGGCAAGAGTCTCTAGCCTGACCCTTGTTGGCCATTGTGCTATTTACGTACCATTGCTTGGTTTTCCTTGGCTACTATGTTTTACCGTTAAACCATTCCCTCCATAAACTTATCTAACTTAATCTTAAAACCAGACAGGTCCGTCGCCCCCACTGTTTCTCTTCAGTGTTTAATTGTATTTTCTTTTCCATTTCTCTCTCTTCACTTGCCTTCAGTTACCTAATTCACCTATTTGAAAACTAGCTGATTTGTGTGATACAGTCCTAACATCCCTTGTTCCCCTAAGGAATGTACACATTACAATTGCTACATTTCCTTTTATCACATTTATCCTGGACTGTTTTTAACTGACTTTCAAAGCTTTTGACCTAATTAACAGCCTTGCAAAGTGCCATCTTGCTTTGCAAATACTTTTTAAAAAGTACATTGTTTTCCTCATTCATAGCAGAGTTTTGAAATTTATATTCAGTTGTGTGCACAGGTCAAATCAGTGGAATTGACTTATGATTGTGCTGTTTAAGATGAGTGGCTTTATTCTCCCACCACAAACAATTACAAAGTAAAGGCCCAGGAAGCTGAAGACAACACATTTACATCTGGCATTTAAAAATATTACTTTAGTTTTTGTGTATCTTGTGGTCTGTATCAGCAACTTGAGCTCTTACTCCTCTCCTGATTGGCTGACAAATGGAATATAATTTGAGGAAAGAGTGATAAAATTTCCTAGTAATATAGTGAAGGTGACATTAACTGTGGGTAGTCGGCATTACAATGTCTCAACTTTAACTGAAATGAGATCTGATTTCATGTCACTTGTTTTTGTGCAGAAATGCATACTGCAGCCATTGTAAGTATTTTGCCCAAGCATCATCTGATCCTGTTTGCCAAACGTTCATGGTTTATATGGCAAAATAGAGCTACAGAAATTAACTTATGGTACTCAACTTGCAAGGTGCTGCTGAGCTATTACTGACTTCAGTGGGATACTTGTCATCTTCCATGTGACATTTAGACATAATAATGTCTCTTGGGTCATCAGTTGTGTCAGGGACATGAAGGAGATTTAAAACTCAAATCTGTGTAAACCTTTTGTATAGTAGAGAGAGAAGACATCATTGTGACTCAGTTGCTGTTGCTTATGCATGTCATAATCATAGACTTTAAGGTCAGAAGGGACCTTAGATTTAGCTGGGGATTGGACCTGCTTTGAGCAGGGAGTTGGACTAGATGACCTCCTGAGGTCCCTTTCAACCCTGATATTCTATGATTCTACGATCGTCTAGTCCAGGAGTAGGCAACCTATGGCACGTGTGCCAAAGGCGGTACGCGAGCTGATTTTCAATGGCACTCTCACTGCCCGGGTCCTGGCCAGCAGTCCAGGGGGCTCTGCATTTTATTTAATTTTAAATGAAGCTTCTTAAACATTTTAAAAACCTTATTTACTTTACATACAACAATAGTTTAGTTCTATATTATAGACTTATAGAAAGAGACCTTCTAAAAGCATTAAAATGTACGACTGGCACACACAACTTTAAATTAGAGTGAATAAATGAAGACGCGGCACACCACTTTTGAAAGGTTGCCGACCCCTGGTCTAGTCTGACCTCCTGCACAACACAGGCCACAGAATCCCATCCACTCTCTCCTGTAATAAATCCCTAACCTATGTCTGAGCTAGTCAAGTCCTCAAATCATGGTTTAAAGACGTCAAGGTGCAGAGAATCCTCCAGCAAGTGACCTGGGCCCCACGCTGCAGAGGAAGGCGAAAAACCCCCAGGGCCTCTGCCAATCTTCCCTGGTGGAAAATTCCTTCCTGACCCCAAATATGGCGATCGGCTAAACCCTGAGCATGTGGGCAAGTCTCACCAGCCAGACAGCCAGGAAAGAATTCTCGCTAGTAACTCCGATCCCACCCCATCTAACATCCCATCACAGGCCATTGGGCATATTTACCGCTAATCAAAAGAAAAGATGTTACAGAAGAAAACGAGTATTTCTGAAAATACTCAGGGCTTTGCTAAGAGATAGAACTGCTAATTTATGCACCATGTCAGTCATAAGCAGTGAAAGGTCTCTAATGCTAGATACTATATGTAAAATCGAGAGCAATGTTGGATTAACTCTTTTTTCCTCTTATACCCTTCCCTTATTCCCATCCCCAGTTCTTATTGTAGATATCCCCAGTTATCTGTTACCCCACAATTGCTGTAATAATAGTAAATAGAGCTTGTCCAGTAATAGCTGCTTACAGCAAATATTTGAATGATGGTTTCTGCTGAGTTCTGCACGCTGTTAGGATACACTTGATTTTAATAATAGACTAAGCAGTCAACTCAATTGAATGTGCTATTGGTGTTTCTTCTTGGTAACTGCTATAAATCACATTGTGAGAAGCAAGTGAAGGATGCTTTCATTCTGTTAGACTTCTTCCCTTTTGGATGCACAGTGCATCTTCCAGCTCTCTGGGCTAATTAAAATGCCATTACAGTACATGTGCAACAGTCCAGTCCAGGGAGAGTTCCAAAAATAGATTCTTGAGTGCAGACAAATTAGAATGGAAACATGCATAGAGCATTTTTTCATAGGTTTAAGGAAAAATAATGCATTTGTTGCCTTTAATTGCTTCCTCACTCGTAAATGTACAGGTTTTTTTTCCATCTTGTAAACTTCAAGTGAATAGGCAGATAAATAATATATTCACAAAAGCTACTCTTCTCATTACTAATATCATTTTAACTTAGTGTTATGTTTCTCAATTACCTTGTAGGACAGCAATTTGTAATTCAGGAAATAATAGTGGACCACATTTAATTGGCAGGCAAAAATTGAAGATATATGCTGGTCTTTATTACTCTCACATATTCCAGTTCAGTATTCTTTCATTCCAATAATACTACTGAAGGGCACTATTTCTCACAACATTTTAGGAAGACAAAAACCCAAATCATCAATGAACAGAACTGTTTTCCTCAAATAAAAGGTGTGGATGAATATTGTAGGTATTTTTATTCAAGAACTACCCCTCCCCTTTATGCTCCTTTTATAAATTCATAAACAGAAGTTATGTGATCACAATGCATATATACCTATAACAGAAACAAATATCTAGTTGTTGTTTTTAGATTTGGAACATGTCCATCACATAGTCCCTGGCTGCATATACACAATTAAAACACACAATTCAATGATCAATTCATATGTTACAATGCATACCACACTATAAACCTCTGAAGAAATCCTGATAAAATTAGGTGAGCTTTGCCGTGTCCTGTAGGTCAGTAGATTTCATGCTATGTTGGACAGATGGGAGCAATGAATACAACATTAGAGGACCCTCCTGAGCACACCCTGCTTTCAGTCCCCAAGATTTCAAATGTAAGCACTGAGCAAGACCACACCATACGATGTCATTTGGTGTGATGGCTTACACCAGAGTAGAAAAAGCTATGTTAGAGTTTGCCAATTACATATTGTATAGCTTGAGCTCTATGTAAACACCTTTAATTACACTTTGAAGCAGCTGGGATGACTGCTCAGTTTTTAAATCTGACCTACTGCCAGGTTATCTAGTCTGTCACATGAGACATCACTTATTGTATCCCCTTCCCTCCATGTTTTTCTGGGATGTGTAATTTTGTCATGAGATATTACTCCCCTGTGGTTCCCATTCCTGGAGGACACAAAGGGAAAGAGAGGGCAGAGAAACTGGTGCAGTACAGGTGTCTTGGTAAAACAGCCTGGAGAAATATCTACTCTTTTCCCTTCAATTAAATTTGCCTTGATTAATCTGATTGTATTTGTTTGGGTGGCCGAGGAGAAAAAAGAACAAATTAAAAATCACTTAGAAAAGTTAGATGCCTGCAAGTCACCAGGGCCTGATGAAATGCATCCTAGAATACTCAAGGAGCTAATAGAGGAGATATCTGAGCCTCTAGCTATTATCTTTGGAAAATCATGGGAGACGGGAGAGATTCCAGAAGACTGGAAAAGGGCAAATATAGTGCCCATCTATAAAAAGGGAAATAAAAACAACCCAGGAAACTACAGACCAGTTAGTTTAACTTCTGTGCCAGGGAAGATAATGGAGCAAGTAATTAAGGAAATCATCTGCAAACACTTGGAAGGTGGTAAGGTGATAAGGAATAGCCAGCATGGATTTGTAAAGAACAAATCATGTCAAACCAATCTGATAGCTTTCTTTGATAGGATAACAAGTCTTGTGGATAAGGGAGAAGCTGTGGATGTGGTATACCTAGACTTTAGTAAGGCATTTGATACGGTCTCGCATGATATTCTTATTGATAAACTAGGCAAATACAATTTAGATGGGGCTACTATAAGGTGGGTGCATAACTGGCTAGATAACCGTACTCAGAGAGTTATTAATGGTTCCCAATCCTGCTGGAAAGGCATAACAAGTGGGGTTCCGCAGGGGTCTGTTTTGGGACTGGCTCCGTTCAATATCTTCATTAACGACTTAGATAGTGGCATAGAGAGTACCCTTATTAAGTTTGCGGATGATACCAAACTGGGAGGGATAGCAACTGCTTTGGAGGACAGGGTCATAATTCAAAATGATCTGGACAAATTGGAGAAATGGTCTGAGTTAAACAGGATGAAGATTACAAAGACAAATGCAAAGTGCTCCATTTAGGAAGAAAAAATCAGTTTCACACATACAGAATGGGAAGAGACTGTCTAGAAAGGAGTATGACATAAAGGGATCTAGGGGTTGTAGTGGACCACAAGCTAAATATGAGTCAACAGTGTGATGCTGTTGCAAAAAAAAGCAAACATGATTCTGGGATGTATTAACAGGTGTGTTGTGAGCAAGACACGAGAAGTCATTCTTCCGCTCTACTCTGCTCTGGTTAGGCCTCAGCTGGAGTATTGTGTCCAGTTCTGGGCACCGCATTTCAAGAAAGATGTGGAGAAATTGGAGCAGGTCCAGAGAAGAGCAAAAAGCGTGATTAAACGTCTTGAGAACATGACCTATGAAGGACGGCTGAAAGAATTGGGTTTGTTTAGTTTGGAAAAGAGAAGACTGAGAGGGGACATGATAGCAGTTTTCAGATATCTAAAAGGGTGTCATAAGGATGAGGGACAAAACTTGTTCACCTTAGCCTCTAAAGATAGAACAAGACGCAGTGGGCTTAAACTGCAGCAAGGGAGGTTTAGTTTGGACATTAAGAAAAAGTTCCTAACTGTCAGGGCGATTAAACACTGGAATAAATTGCCTAGGGATGTTGTGGAATCTCCATCTCTGGAGATATTTAAGAGTAGGTTAGATAAATGTCTGTCGGGGATGGTCTAGACAGTATTTGGTCCTGCCATGCGGGCAGGGGACTGGACTCGATGACCTCTCGAGGTCCCTTCCAATCCTAGAATCTATGAATCTGTCTTTGATGGAATTTTGGAAACGGAAACTAATTTTATTCATTTTGTCATTTTTCAATCCAGAATGTCTCCTATCTCTTCCCTTATTCATGAATGTTGGCATAAAACACTGTGTAAAAGCATTTCTCTTACATTGTAAAGGTCAGTTACACGTCATCAGAATTATGAACTGAACGTCTCAAGTAACCATGGTAAGAAGGGAATGCAGCTCAGCAGGAGCAAAGAAAGTGCTTTTTTTATTCAGGACCTGAAGTAAAAATCAATCAAGACTGCCAGCTTATTTTCAGTGTGGTAGCACAACATATGTTGTATTGGCTGTTGTTACACATTTTTTCTTTTAAAAAACATTTTACCGTTTTTTCTATAATATACTTAGAGTTTGTAGTCACAGCTGTAAGGTTGCCTAATCAGTCCTCTTCCAGCGGCCCTTTTTTCAGTTGCTCATAGCTTTCTCAAACTTTCACTAGACTTACTGTTGGCAGAATAAGGATTTCTTCTGCCGCCTTCTTTAAAAAAAAAAAAAAAAAAAAAAAAAAAAAGGTTGAAAGTTTGCTCAGTTATGATTAAATCTTTTTTTGAGAGCGAAGACAATCTAGGCAAATTTTCTCATCTTCTCTGAATAGCTGTAGCACTCCAGAAGAAGGGGGAATAATGTTGACATTGTGCAGGGAAGAGAGCTTTTAAACTGGATATGTGGTCTTTTATCTGGTGAAAATCTGACTTGATTTGGCAGTTACCATGGTTAAAAAAAATCTCTTCTTTCAAGCATGGTAACTTTGTTTTTAAAAATATCTTTAAATAATGGTCTTCTAATATTCTAATAGCAATAGACGTGCATGCTTAATAACATTGTGTGGAATTTTAATCTTCACAGCAAAAATTGTGGAACCCCTAACCAATAGATCAGAGTAGCTTTTGTATTGCTTGTTAGATATTTTTTCCTGAGCTGCTTTTTGGAACCTCCTAAGTGTCCCTTTAAGGGAATTTAGTTACTTTTGGAAGGTGATGCCTGACTTTTCTATTTTTTATTCAGTTTTGTAACGGTGGTTAATATGCAGCAGCTAAGTTGTAGACCAAGCTCTTTCATGTGTATTTTCGATATAACATTACAGATTTTACTGTGTGTTAATGTTAATTCCTACTGTAGCAAATGCATTGACAGTATGTATGATTTTAATTTTGAAAGAAAATGTCCTCAGGCCCTGGATTGCTATTTGGTCCCAAAACTTAGTTTTCTATGGTATCTTTATCTTACTACTAAAACGGATTTCCCCAGGCAGACCAGATTTGTGCTTGTCTGCTGATTTAAAATACTGATTTTTAGAGTGTTCTGGCAACAGCGGAATTGTGTTCAACTGATCTTTTCAATTGCCTGGTTACGGCAGATGTGGAAAAGAAGGATTTCTGCTTTGCCTGGCCTGTTCAGATAATAACAGTGCTAGGCAAAACCAAAACTCCAGGTGAAAAAACTGATTTTGCTTTTTATGAGGAATTGATTGCCTGGGAGATTCCTTACTCCTATAAAGCAGTGAGCAGAAAACTAGTTAATATTTGGGATAACTTTTTGTTTTGGCTGTCATTGACGTTGTTTTGATTATCATCCCATTGCATATTATCTACACCCTTGCTTTGGTGTTAAAATGGAATTGTAATATTGAGTTAAAACTCAGATGATCCTGATCCATTATGACTGGGTTCTTCCTTTTCATCTTTCAAGCACAAGGGCTCGGCCTCCCTGAGATTCGCAATGTCATGCTGGCAGGGAGAATTGTTCAGAGTATTGCTAACTCATCACTCTCCCTGCCACTGAGAGAAGCAGACACTTCTCTGGGGGTCTCCAGTCTGGAAGCTTGTAAAATTAACATGCTGTTGTCCTCTGGTATAACATTTGTGTGTAAGGTTCTGCAGTTTTCCCTTGGGTTTCCTTCATTAAAGCCCTGCAGATATATTTTAAAAAGTGTGAAGTAAAGAGATGTATATAAGAGTAAAGGGAGAGAGCTCCGTGCTTAGAACCTGGGGAGGAAGTTCCTTGTTGTAGTTATGATCTGTTACAGACAGGGCCGGCTCCAGGCACCAGCCCACCAAGCTTGTGTTTGGGGCGGCACCTGGAGGGGGGCGGTGCGGTGTGGCGCTCTGGCTGCCGGGGAGAGCGGAGCCCCGGCCGGGACTCGCCGCCCTCCCCCAGGGCTCCAGCCCCCCTTCCCCCCCGCCGCGCTGTGGGGGGGGGGGCGGGGCGTGTGGGGGGGGGGGCGGTGGCCGGAGGCTTTTTTGCCTGGGGCGGCAAAAAAGCCAGAGCCGGCCCTGGTTACAGAACAGCCCATGTCATGGGCGGTGAAGTTACAGAAAAGAAAGTAGACTCTACATTTTCTAAGCATGGTAATTACAAACTTTTCTCTATGCTAACCCTTTTAACAAGAGTATTAGATTAAATATAAGCATGTAAACTGAACATTTTATTGCTTAAGACCCATACAGAAATAGCTATCTATCTGCTCTGTTCTTTTTGCGGATACAGACTAACACGGCTGCTACTCTGAGGGTACATCTACACTACAGCGGGGAGTCGATTTAAGATACGCAAATTCAGCTACGTGAATAGCGTAGCTGAATTCGACGTATTACAGCCGACTTACCCCGTTGTGAGGACGGCGGCAAAATCGACTTCTGCCGCTTTTTGTCGGCGGCGCTTACTACCACCTCCGCTGGTGGAGTTAGAGCGCCGATTCGGGGATCGATTGTCGCGTCCCGACGGGACGCGATAAATCGATCCCCGAGAGGTCGATTTCTACCCGCCGATTCAGGCGGGTAGTATAGACCAGGCCTGAAACCTATCTGCTCTAGGTGCTGGTGTCATAACTTAATATACAGTTCATAATAATTAAATTGCATCACTTCCATCCCATGTACTCACCAACCAGCAAGCTAGCTAAACTAACCATTGAAACAACCCTTCCTGTTCAACAGATTTAATCTGTTACATTTCTCCCAGTTAAAAAAAAGGAATTCTAGAATGCTTTCCAGGTGATCACATGAGGGCTGATAGGAACAAAGAGGGAGAATGTTACTTCCAGGAACTAAAGTGGGGAGAATCTGGTGTATTCCCCAAGAGTCTATTTCAAGAATTAATGTTAAAATGGAGGGAAATAGAGCATCAACAGAATAAGATTTTATATATATGTAGTTTGAGCTGTGGCGTAAACCTAATATTTATTTCGTGTGTGTTATTGGTGGTCTGGTCTCTGCTAGCATTTTTTACTTCTGTAGGAGCAGGGAGAAAAATAAAAGTGTAGTATAGGTTATTTGGTTTCAGCCAATTCAATTTAAAAAAAAATACTGTCATGAGACTCCTATCTAGATACTGTAGGACTAGAGAATTGAAATGCCTCTTTTCCCTCATCATAGCATCACTTCAGTTATTCTTCACATTTGTTAATATTTGCACTCTCCCCTGTCAAGGCCTTGTTGTCTTTGGTGCATTGGGAGCTATGGGTGGGATAGAGAGGGGGAAGCAGAAGGGAGTACACTACTAGAACGTCTGTGGGTTTTTTGTTTTTCATTTTTTTTTAAGGGAGGAAATAGGATTTTTTGAAATTTCAAAAATGTCATATTTTTAATTTTTTTAAATTGTTTTAAAACTGTTGGTGAACTTTAGAGTGGTTTCTGAAACTTTGAGTTGGATATCAATAAGGTATGTTTCAGAATCAAACATATTAGGGTTACCATATTTCAGCAAGCAAAAAAGAGGATGGGAGGAGCCCCGCCCTAGCCCCGCCCCTGCCACTCCCACTTCCCGCCCCCCCAAACCCTCCCCCCGTTCCTTGTCCCCTGACTGCCCCCTCCTGGGACCCCTGCCCCTAACTGTCCCCCAGGACTCCACCCCCTACCTAAGCCTCCCTGCCTCTTGTCCCCTGACTGCCCCAACCCTTATCCACACCCCCACCCCCAGACAGACCCCTGGGACTCCCACGCCCCATCCAACCACTCCCCACCCCCTGACAGCCCCCCCCCCCAAACTCCCAACCCATCTAAACCCCTCTGCTCCCTGTCCCCTGACTGC